>NW_025549618.1:0-110000 GCF_905237065.1 Salmo salar | reverse complement strand
AAGCCATGATGTAACCCCTCCACCGACTGCAGTTCAATAACCCACAATGCATTTCTGTATAGTACGGAACAGGAAGCCATGATGTAACCACTCCACCGACTGCAGTTCAATAACCCACAATGCATTTCTGTATAGTACTGAACAGGAAGCATGTTTTCCAACTCTTTCTGCAGACGTCTTTCAATCTTCTTTCGGAGCAGATATTTAAGAGTTTTTGGAAAACGAGATCGTGTTAAAAAAAAAACGGAGAGATATTTTTTTTTTTTTTACCGTAATTCTGTTAACAAGCTTTGCATCGGCACAGTTGTTCCAGTAACTGTGTTATGCGGAAATTGTTCCAAGTTGTCCTCGTGCGTAGAGTTGTATGGCTTGTTAAATGAAATGTTTGGTAATGAATCTGATTTAAAGCGTAATTCTGTTACTGTGGAATTGCTCGTAAGTATCTTACCATCAAATACAAACCCTGCTAGCCGTCTGGTGAGGCTGTTGAGCAACTAGGTTAGACTGCTTGGTTTAGCCCAGTGGTTTGGCACAGTAAGACTGCTTGGTTTAGCCTGGTGGTTTGGCACAGTAAGACTGCTTGGTTTAGCCCGGTGGTTTGGCACTGTAAGACTGCTTGGTTTAGCCCGGTGGTTTGGCAGTCAGACTGCTTGGTTTAGCCCGGTGGTTTGGCAGTCAGACTGCTTGGTTTAGCCCGGTGGTTTGGCACAGTCAGACTGCTTGGTTTAGCCTGGTGGTTTGGCACAGTCAGACTGCTTGGTTTAGCCTGGTGGTTTGGCAGTCATACTGCTTGGTTTAGCCTGGTGGTTTGGCAGTCAGACTGCTTGGTTTAGCCTGGTGGTTTGGCACGGTAAGACTGCTTGGTTTAGCCTGGTGGTTTGGCACGGTAAGACTGCTTGGTTTAGCCTGGTGGTTTGGCAGTCAGACTGCTTGGTTTAGCCTGGTGGTTTGGCATGGTAAGACTGCTTGGTTTAGCCTGGTGGTTTGGCACAGTAAGACTGCTTGGTTTAGCCCGGTGGTTTGGCACTGTAAGACTGCTTGGTTTAGCCCGGTGGTTTGGCAGTCAGACTGCTTGGTTTAGCCCGGTGGTTTGGCAGTCAGACTGCTTGGTTTAGCCCGGTGGTTTGGCACAGTCAGACTGCTTGGTTTAGCCTGGTGGTTTGGCAGTCAGACTGCTTGGTTTAGCCTGGTGGTTTGGCAGTCATACTGCTTGGTTTAGCCTGGTGGTTTGGCAGTCAGACTGCTTGGTTTAGCCTGGTGGTTTGGCACGGTAAGACTGCTTGGTTTAGCCTGGTGGTTTGGCACGGTAAGACTGCTTGGTTTAGCCTGGTGGTTTGGCAGTCAGACTGCTTGGTTTAGCCTGGTGGTTTGGCATGGTAAGACTGCTTGGTTTAGCCCGGTGGTTTGGCACAGTAAGACTGCTTGGTTTAGCCCGGTGGTTTGGCACAGTAAGACTGCTTGGTTTAGCCTGGTGGTTTGGCACAGTCAGACTGCTTGGTTTAGCCTGGTGGTTTGGCACAGTAAGACTGTTTGGTTTAGCCTGGTGGTTTGGCACGGTAAGACTGCTTGGTTTAGCCTGGTGGTTTGGCACGGTAAGACTGCTTGGTTTAGCCTGGTGGTTTGGCACGGTAAGACTGCTTGGTTTAGCCTGGTGGTTTGGCACGGTAAGACTGCTTGGTTTAGCCTGGTGGTTTGGCACAGTCAGACTGCTTGGTTTAGCCTGGTGGTTTGGCAGTCAGACTGCTTGGTTTAGCCTGGTGGTTTGGCACAGTAAGACTGTTTGGTTTAGCCTGGTGGTTTGGCACGGTAAGACTGCTTGGTTTAGCCTGGTGGTTTGGCACGGTAAGACTGCTTGGTTTAGCCTGGTGGTTTGGCACGGTAAGACTGCTTGGTTTAGCCTGGTGGTTTGGCACGGTAAGACTGCTTGGTTTAGCCTGGTGGTTTGGCACGGCAGGACTGCTTGGTTTAGCCTGGTGGTTTGGCACAGTCAGACTGCTTGGTTTAGCCTTGTGGTTTGGCACGGTAAGACTGTCTGGTGGTTTGGCAGTCAGACTGCTTGGTTTAGCCCGGTGGTTTGGCACGGTAAGACTGCTTGGTTTAGCCTGGTGGTTTGGCACGGTAAGACTGTCTGGTGGTTTGGCAGTCAGACTGCTTGGTTTAGCCCGGTGGTTTGGCACGGTAAGACTGTGTATAATACATGTTTACCACAGTATAGTAACCATGATCAGACTGACTGTTAAATCGGATCAGTCTCTGGTTGTTATCAGAGTTCTGTCAGATGAATGTGTGTTAGAGAGGGAGAGACAGAGATCAAACAGGCCTCTGTTGTAGGGGATCATGTGAAGAGTAGAGAGTCAGTCTTAGTTCATGTGAAGAGAAGAGAGTCAGTCTTAGTTCATGTGAAGAGAAGGGGATCAGTCTTAGTTCATGTGAAGAGAAGAGGGTCAGTCTTAGTTCATGTGAAGAGTAGAGGGATCAGTCTTAGTTCATGTGAAGAGTAGAGGGTCAGTCTTAGTTCATGTGAAGAGTAGAGGGTCAGTCTTATTTCATGTGAAGAGTAGAGGGTCAGTCTTAGTTCATGAAGAGTAGAGGGATCAGTCTTAGTTCATGAAGAGAAGAGGGTCAGTCTTATTTCATGAAGAGAAGGGGATCAGTCTTAGTTCATGAAGAGTAGAGAGTCAGTCTTAGTTCATGAAGAGAAGAGGGTCAGTCTTAGTTCATGAAGAGTAGAGGGATCAGTCTTATTTCATGTGAAGAGTAGAGGGTCAGTCTTAGTTCTTGTGAAGAGTAGAGGGATCAGTCTTAGTTCATGAAGAGTAGAGGGATCAGTCTTAGTTCATGAAGAGTAGAGGGTCAGTCTTAGTTCATGTGAAGAGAAGAGGGTCAGTCTTAGTTCATGTGAAGAGTAGAGGGATCAGTCTTAGTTCATGAAGAGTAGAGGGTCAGTCTTAGTTCATGAAGAGAAGAGGGTCAGTCTTATTTCATGAAGAGAAGGGGATCAGTCTTAGTTCATGAAGAGTAGAGAGTCAGTCTTAGTTCATGAAGAGAAGAGGGTCAGTCTTAGTTCATGAAGAGTAGAGGGATCAGTCTTATTTCATGTGAAGAGTAGAGGGTCAGTCTTAGTTCTTGTGAAGAGTAGAGGGATCAGTCTTAGTTCATGAAGAGTAGAGGGATCAGTCTTAGTTCATGAAGAGTAGAGGGTCAGTCTTAGTTCATGTGAAGAGAAGAGGGTCAGTCTTAGTTCATGTGAAGAGTAGAGGGATCAGTCTTAGTTCATGAAGAGTAGAGGGTCAGTCTTAGTTCATGAAGAGAAGAGGGTCAGTCTTAGTTCATGAAGAGTAGAGGGATCAGTCTTAGTTCAGGTCCTGTCTATAGTGTGGTCTTACCTCATCTCTAGAGGAAGGCTTCAGTAGAGTTGTCCTGTCTTGTGGTGGTCCTGTCTTGTGGTGGTCCTGTCTATAGTGGTCCTGTCTACTATCCCTGTCTTACAGTGATCCTGTCTATAGTGGTCCTGTCTATAGTGGTCCTGTCTTATAGTGGTCCTGTCTTATAGTGGTCCTGTCTTGTAGTGGTCCTGTCTATATTGGTCATATCTATAGTGGTCCTGTCTATTGTCACCTGTCTTGTAGTGGTCCTGTCTGTAGTGGTCCTGTCTGTAGTGGTCCTGTCTTGAAGGGGTCCTGTCTATATTGGTCCTGTCTATAGTGGTCCTGTCTATATTGGTCCTGTCTATAGTGGTCTATAGTGGTCCTGTCTATAGTGGTCCTGTCTGTAGTGATCCTGTCTATAGTGGTCCTGTCTATAGTGGTTTTGTAGTGGTCCTGTCTATAGTGGTCTATAGTGGTCCTGTCTGTAGTGATCCTGTCTATAGTGGTCCTGTCTATAGTGGTTTTGTAGTGGTCCTGTCTATAGTGGTCCTGTCTATAGTGGTCTTGTCTATAGTTGTTTTGAAGTGGTCCTGTCTATAGTGGTCCTGTCTATAGTGGTCCTGTCTATAGTGGTCTATAGTGGTCCTGTCTATAGTGGTCCTGTCTATAGTGGTCCTGTCTATAGTGGTCCTGTCTATAGCGGTCCTGTCTATAGCGGTCCTGTCTATAGTGGTCCTGTCTATAGCGGTCCTGTCTATAGCGGTCCTGTCTATAGTGGTCCTGTCTATAGTGGTCCTGTCTGTAGTGGTCCTGTCTATAGTGGTCTATAGTGGTCCTGTCTATAGTGGTCCTGTCTATAGCGGTGCTGTCTATAGTGGTCCTGTCTATAGTGGTCCTGTCTATAGCGGTCCTGTCTATAATGGTCTATAGTGGTCCTGTCTATAGTGGTCCTGTCTATAGTGGTACTGTCTATAGTGGTCCTGTGTATAGTTGTCCTGTCTATAGTGGTCCTGTCTTTAGTGGTCCTGTCTATAGTGGTCCTGTCTATAGTGGTCCTGTCTATAGTGGTCCTGTCTATAGTGGTCCTGTCTATAGCGGTGCTGTCTATAGTGGTCCTGTCTATAGCGGTCCTGTCTATAGCGTTGCTGTCTATAGTGGTCCTGTCTATAGTGGTCCTGTCTATAGTGGTCCTGTCTGTAGTGGTCTATAGTGGTCCTGTCTTTAGTGGTCCTGTCTATAGTGGTCCTGTCTATAGTGGTCCTGTCTGTAGTGGTCCTGTCTGTAGTGGTCCTGTCTATAGTGGTCTTTAGTGGTCCTGTCTATAGCGGTCCTGTCTATAGCGGTCCTGTCTATAGCGGTCCTGTCTATAGTGGTCCTGTCTGTAGTGGTCTATAGTGGTCCTGTCTTTAGTGGTCCTGTCTATAGTGGTCCTGTCTATAGCGGTCCTGTCTATAGCGTTGCTGTCTATAGTGGTCCTGTCTATAGTGGTCCTGTCTATAGTGGTCCTGTCTGTAGTGGTCTATAGTGGTCCTGTCTTTAGTGGTCCTGTCTATAGTGGTCCTGTCTATAGTGGTCCTGTCTGTAGTGGTCCTGTCTGTAGTGGTCCTGTCTATAGTGGTATTTAGTGCTATAGCGGTCCTGTCTATAGCGGTCCTGTCTATAGCGGTCCTGTCTATAGTGGTCCTGTCTGTAGTGGTCTATAGTGGTCCTGTCTTTAGTGGTCCTGTCTATAGTGGTCCTGTCTATAGCGGTCCTGTCTATAGCGGTCCTGTCTATGGTCCTGTCTATAGCGGTCCTGTCTATAGTGGTCTATAGTGGTCCTGTCTATAGCGGTCCTGTCTATAGCGGTCCTGTCTATAGTGGTCCTGTCTGTAGTGGTCTATAGTGGTCCTGTCTTTAGTGGTCCTGTCTATAGTGGTCCTGTCTATAGCGGTCCTGTCTATAGCGGTCCTGTCTATGGTCCTGTCTATAGCGGTCCTGTCTATAGTGGTCTATAGCGGTCCTGTCTATAGCGGTCCTGTTGTGTTCATGATGATACCCAACATCTCTGTATCTATCTTCCTGTCTGCAGACTGAAGCTCTCTGAGTCTGTATCTATCTTCCTGTCTGCAGACTGAAGCTCTCTGAGTCTGTATCTATCTTCCTGTCTGTAGACTGAAGCTCTCTGAGTCTCTATCTTCCTGTCTGCAGACTGAAGCTCTCTGAGTCTGTATCTATCTTCCTGTCTGCAGACTGAAGCTCTCTGAGTCTGTATCTATCTTCCTGTCTGTAGACTGAAGCTCTCTGAGTCTGTATCTATCTTCCTGTCTGCAGACTGAAGCTCTCTGAGTCTGTATCTATCTTCCTGTCTGTAGACTGAAGCTCTCTGAGTCTGTATCTATCTTCCTGTCTGCAGACTGAAGCTCTCTGAGTCTGTATCTATCTTCCTGTCTGCAGACTGAAGCTCTCTGAGTCTGTATCTATCTTCCTGTCTGCAGACTGAAGCTCTCTGAGTCTGTATCTTCCTGTCTGTAGACTGAAGCTCTCTGAGTCTGTATCTATCTTCCTGTCTGCAGACTGAAGCTCTCTGTCTCGGGATGAGCTTCTCATGTTGACCTCTGCTTCCACCTGGTGGAGGAAAGGAAAAATAACCCATCATCCCAAATATAAATATATGCTTTCATCCTTTATTTAACCAGGCAAGTCAGTTAAGAACAAATTCTTATTTATAATGACGCCCTACCGGGGAACAGTGGGGTTAACTGCCTTGTTCGGGGGCAGAACGACAGATTTTTTACCTTGTCAGCTCGGGGATTCAAACCAGCAACCTTTTGGTACCTGACAGACATTGACAGTGTTGAATGATCAGCATGTTGTGTGTATTCTGGATGTTGAAACCTGTTGTCTTTCTCTCTCTGTCCTCTCTGTCCTCTCTGTCCTCTCCGTGTCTCTCCATGTCTCTCTGTCCTCTCTGTCCTCTCCATGTCTCTCTGTCCTCTCCATGTCTCTCTGTCCTCTCCGTGTCTCTCTGTCCTCTCCGTGTCTCTCTGTCCTCTCTGTCCTCTCCATGTCTCTCTGTCCTCTCCATGTCTCTCTGTCCTCTCCATGTCTCTCTGTCCTCTCCGTGTCTCTCTGTCCTCTCCGTGTCTCTCTGTCCTCTCCGTGTCTCTGTGTCTCTCTGTCCTCTCCGTGTCTCTCTGTGTCTCTCTGTCCTCTCTCTGTCCTCTCCGTGTCTCTCTGTCCTCTCTGTGTCTCTCTGTCCTCTCCGTGTCTCTCTGTCCTCTCTCTGTCCTCTCCGTGTCTCTCTGTCCTCTCCGTTGTCTCTCCGTATCTCTCTGTCCTCTCCGTGTCTCTCTGTCCTCTCTGTCCTCTCCGTGTCTCTCTGTCCTCTCTGTCCTCTCCGTGTCTCTCTGTCCTCTCTGTCCTCTCCGTGTCTCTCTGTCCTCTCCGTGTCTCTCTGTCCTCTCCGTGTCTCTCTGTCCTCTCTGTCCTCTCCGTCCTCTCCGTTGTCTCTCTGTCCTCTCCGTGTCTCTCTGTGTCTCTCTGTCCTCTCTGTCCTCTCCGTTGTCTCTCTGTCCTTTCTCTGTCCTCTCCGTTGTCTCTCTGTCCTCTCTGTCCTCTCTGTCCTCTCCGTTGTCTCTCTGTCCTCTCTGTCCTCTCCGTGTCTCTCTGTCCTCTCTGTCCTCTCCGTGTCTCTCTGTCCTCTCTGTCCTCTCCGTGTCTCTCTGTCCTCTCTGTCCTCTGCGTGTCTCTCTGTCCTCTCCGTGTCTCTCTGTCCTCTCCGTGTCTCTCTGTCCTCTCCGTCCTCTCCATTGTCTCTCTGTCCTCTCCGTGTCTCTCTGTGTCTCTCTGTCCTCTCTGTCCTCTCCGTTGTCTCTCTGTCCTTTCTCTGTCCTCTCCGTGTCTCTCTGTCCTCTCTGTCCTCTCTGTCCTCTCCGTGTCTCTCTGTCCTCTCTGTCCTCTCCGTGTCTCTCTGTCCTCTCTGTCCTCTCTCTGTCCTCTCCGTGTCTCTCTGTCCTCTCTGTCCTCTCTGTCCTCTCTGTCCTCTCCGTTGTCTCTCTGTCCTCTCTGTCCTCTCCGTGTCTCTCTGTCCTCTCCGTGTCTCTCTGTCCTCTCCGTGTCTCTCTGTCCTCTCCGTTGTCTCTCTGTCCTCTCTGTCCTCTCTGTTGTCTCTCTGTCCTCTCCGTTGTCTCTCTGTCCTCTCTGTCCTCTCTGTTGTCTCTCTGTCCTCTCTGTCCTCTCCGTGTCTCTCTGTCCTCTCTGT
Organism: Salmo salar; assembly: GCF_905237065.1. NCBI lineage: Eukaryota > Metazoa > Chordata > Actinopteri > Salmoniformes > Salmonidae > Salmo > Salmo salar. Next base: position 102,389 of record NW_025549618.1, on the reverse strand, counting down.
CCTCTCCGTGTCTCTCTGTCCTCTCTGTCCTCTCCGTTGTCTCTCTGTCCTCTCTGTCCTCTCCGTGTCTGTCTGTCCTCTCTGTCCTCTCCGTTGTCTCTCTGTCCTCTCTCTGTCCTCTCCGTGTCTCTCTGTCCTCTCTGTCCTCTCCGTGTCTCTCTGTCCTCTCTGTCCTCTCCGTTGTCTCTCTGTCCTCTCTGTGTCCTCTCCGTTGTCTCTCTGTCCTCTCTGTCCTCTCCGTGTCTCTCTGCCCTCTCTGTCCTCTCCGTTGTCTCTCTGTCCTCTCTGTCCTCTCCGTTGTCTCTCTGTCCTCTCTCTGTCCTCTCCGTTGTCTCTCTGTCCTCTCTGTCCTCTCCGTTGTCTCTCTGTCCTCTCTCTGTCCTCTCCGTGTCTCTCTGTCCTCTCTCTGTCCTCTCCGTTGTCTCTCTGTCCTCTTTGTCCTCTCCGTTGTCTCTCTGTCCTCTCTCTTGTCCTCTCCGTGTCTCTCTGTCCTCTCTCTGTCCTCTCCGTTGTCTCTCTGTCCTCTCTGTCCTCTCCGTGTCCTCTCCGTGTCTCTCTGTCCTCTCTGTCCTCTCCGTGTCTCTCTGTCCTCTCTGTCCTCTCCGTTGTCTCTCTGTCCTCTCTGTCCTCTCCGTTGTCTCTCTGTCCTCTCTGTCCTCTCCGTTGTCTCTCTGTCCTCTCTGTCCTCTCCGTTGTCTCTCTGTCCTCTCTCTGTCCTCTCCGTTGTCTCTCTGTCCTCCAGCTGTACTGGAGTCAGCTCAGATCCTCTTCATCCTGGTCCTGATGACCGTAATGCTGCTGCTGATTGGCTGTCTGTTCAACCACTACAAGCTGTCATCCTGCTCCTTTACAACCAGACAGAGACAGGCCCGGAGGCAAGCACAACACCTACAGCAGGTCAGCACGGGGTGTGTGTGTGTGTGTGTGTGTGTGTGTGTGTGTGTGTGTGTGTGTCTTAATAATGTCCGGGGACGGAGCAAATGGAACGGCATCAAACCCCATGGAAACCATGTGTTTGACGTGCCTGATTCCATTCCACCTATTCCGCTCCAGTCATTACAACCAGCCCTGTCCTGCCCCTGTTCACCTGTCTGGACAGCTGCCCCTGTTCACCTGTCTAGCCAGCTTCACCTGTTCACCTGTCTAGCCAGCTGCCCCTGTTCACCTGTCTAGCCAGCTGCCCCTGTTCACCTGTCTAGCCAGCTGCCCCTGTTCACCTGTCTAGACAGCTGCCCCTGTTCACCTGTTCACCTGTCTAGACAGCTGCCACGGTTCACCTGTTCACCTGTCTAGACTGCTGCCCCTGTTAACCTGTCTAGCCAGCTGCCCCTGTTCACCTGTCTAGACAGCTGCCCCTGTTCACCTGTTCACCTGTCTAGACAGCTGCCCCGGTTCACCTGTTCACCTGTCTAGACAGCTGCCCCTGTTCACCTGTCTAGACAGCTGCCCCTGTTCACCTGTCTAGACAGCTGCCCCTGTTCACCTGTCTAGACAGCTACCCCTGTTCACCTGTCTAGACAGCTGCCCCTGTTCACCTGTCTAGACAGCTACCCCTGTTCACCTGTCTAGACAGCTACCCCTGTTCACCTGTTCACCTGTCTGGACGGCTACCCCTGTTCACCTGTTCACCTGTCTAGACAGCTACCCCTGTTCACCTGTTCACCTGTCTAGCCAGCTGCCCCTGTTCACCTGTCTAGACAGCTGCCCCTGTTCACCTGTCTAGACAGCTACCCCTGTTCACCTGTCTAGACAGCTACCCCTGTTCACCTGTCTAGCCAGCTGCCCCTGTTCACCTGTCTAGCCAGCTGCCCCTGTTCACCTGTCTAGCCAGCTGCCCCTGTTCACCTGTTCACCTGTCTAGCCAGCTGCCCCTGTTCACCTGTTCACCTGTCTAGCCAGCTGCCCCTGTTCACCTGTTCACCTGTCTAGACAGCTGCCCCTGTTAACCTGTTCACCTGTCTAGCCAGCTGCCCCTGTTCACCTGTTCACCTGTCTAGCCAGCTGCCCCTGTTCACCTGTTCACCTGTCTAGCCAGCTGCCCCTGTTCACCTGTTCACCTGTCTAGCCAGCTGCCCCTGTTCACCTGTTCACCTGTCTAGCCAGCTGCCCCTGTTCACCTGTTCACCTGTCTAGCCAGCTGCCCCTGTTCACCTGTTCACCTGTCTAGCCAGCTGCCCCTGTTCACCTGTTCACCTGTCTAGACAGCTGCCCCTGTTAACCTGTTCACCTGTCTAGACAGCTGCCCCTGTTCACCTGTTCACCTGTCTAGCCAGCTGCCCCTGTTCACCTGTTCACCTGTCTAGGCAGCTGCCCCTGTTCACCTGTTCACCTGTCTAGCCAGCTGCCCCTGTTCACCTGTTCACCTGTCTAGCCAGCTGCCCCTGTTCACCTGTTCACCTGTCTAGCCAGCTGCCCCTGTTCACCTGTTCACCTGTCTAGCCAGCTGCCCCTGTTCACCTGTTCACCTGTCTAGCCAGCTGCCCCTGTTCACCTGTTCACCTGTCTAGCCAGCTGCCCCTGTTCACCTGTTCACCTGTCTAGCCAGCTGCCCCTGTTCACCTGTCTAGCCAGCTGCCCCTGTTCACCTGTTCACCTGTCTAGCCAGCTGCCCCTGTTCACCTGTTCACCTGTCTAGACAGCTGCCCCTGTTAACCTGTTCACCTGTCTAGCCAGCTGCCCCTGTTCACCTGTTCACCTGTCTAGCCAGCTGCCCCTGTTCACCTGTTCACCTGTCTAGCCAGCTGCCCCTGTTCACCTGTTCACCTGTCTAGCCAGCTGCCCCTGTTCACCTGTTCACCTGTCTAGCCAGCTGCCCCTGTTCACCTGTTCACCTGTCTAGCCAGCTGCCCCTGTTCACCTGTTCACCTGTCTAGCCAGCTGCCCCTGTTCACCTGTTCACCTGTCTAGCCAGCTGCCCCTGTTCACCTGTTCACCTGTCTAGCCAGCTGCCCCTGTTCACCTGTTCACCTGTCTAGCCAGCTGCCCCTGTTCACCTGTTCACCTGTCTAGCCAGCTGCCCCTGTTCACCTGTTCACCTGTCTAGCCAGCTGCCCCTGTTCACCTGTTCACCTGTCTAGCCAGCTGCCCCTGTTCACCTGTTCACCTGTCTAGCCAGCTGCCCCTGTTCACCTGTTCACCTGTCTAGCCAGCTGCCCCTGTTCACCTGTCTAGCCAGCTGCCCCTGTTCACCTGATTGGAGCTGGTTCTTGTTCTAACATGTCTTCTTGAGTCAAGCAGATCAGATGTTCGATGTCCTTTAAGGTAACTGTTTCCTCCGCAGGTTAAATGTTCAGACTGTCTCTTTCTGTCATCAGGATCTCTGGCCGTCGGACAGCGGCTCTCGACAAGGTGCCTCCGAGGTAAAAACCCAGGAAGTGTGTGTGCGTGTGTGCGTGTGCGTGTGTGTGTGTGTGTGTGTGTGTGTGTGTGTGTGTGTGTGTGTGTGTGTGTGTGTGTGTGTGTGTGTGTGTGTGTGTGTGTGTGTGTGTGTGTGTGTGTGTGTGTGTTTGCCAGCGCCAATCTGTTTAGTAATGGACCCCCACTGGATCCAATCTGTTTAGTAATGGACCCCCACTGGATCCAATCTGTTTAGTAATGGACCCCCACTGGATCCAATCTGTTTAGTAATGGACCCCCACTGGATCCAATCTGTTTAGTAATGGACCCCCACTGGATCCAATCTGTTTAGTAATGGACCCCCACTGGATCCAATCTGTTTAGTAATGGACCCCCACTGGATCCAATCTGTTTAGTAATGGACCCCCACTGGATCCAATCTGTTTAGTAATGGACCCCCACTGGATCCAATCTGTTTAGTAATGGACCCCCACTGGATCCAATCTGTTTAGTAATGGACCCCCACTGGATCCAATCTGTTTAGTAATGGACCCCCACTGGATCCAATCTGTTTAGTAATGGACCCCACTGGATCCAATCTGTTTAGTAATGGACCCCCACTGGATCCAATCTGTTTAGTAATGGACCCCCACTGGATCCAATCTGTTTAGTAATGGACCCCCACTGGATCCAATCTGTTTAGTAATGGACCCCCACTGGATCCAATCTGTTTAGTAATGGACCCCACTGGATCCAATCTGTTTAGTAATGGACCCCCACTGGATCCAATCTGTTTAGTAATGGACCCCCACTGGATCCAATCTGTTTAGTAATGGACCCCCACTGGATCCAATCTGTTTAGTAATGGACCCCCACTGGATCCAATCTGTTTAATAATGGACCCCCACTGGATCCAATCTGTTTAGTAATGGACCCCCACTGGATCCAATCTGTTTAGTAATGGACCCCAACTGGATCCAATCTGTTTAGTAATGGACCCCCACTGGATCCAATCTGTTTAGTAATGGACCCCCACTGGATCCAATCTATCTATCCTCTGTGTTTAGGTGCTGTATCTATCTAACCCTCTATCTATCTCTGTGTCTAGGTGCTGTATCTGTCTAACCCTCTATCTATCTAACCCTCTATCTATCTAACCCTCTATCTATCTCTGTGTCTATAGGACTAGGTGCTGTATCTATCTAACCCTCTATCTATCTCTGTGTTTAGGTGCTGTATCTATCTAACCCTCTATCTATCTCTGTGTCTAGGTGCTGTATCTGTCTAACCCTCTATCTATCTCTGTGTCTAGGTGCTGTATCTCTCTAACCCTCTATCTATCTAACCCTCTATCTATCTAACCCTCTATCTATCTCTGTGTCTATAGGACTAGGTGCTGTATCTATCTAACCCTCTATCTATCTCTGTGTTTAGGTGCTGTATCTGTCTAACCCTCTATCTATCTAACCCTCTATCTATCTCTGTGTCTATAGGACTAGGTGCTGTATCAATCTAACCCTCTATCTATCTCTGTGTCTAGGTGCTGTATCTCTCTAACCCTCTATCTATCTCTGTGTTTAGGTGCTGTATCTATCTAACCCTCTATCTATCTCTGTGTCTATAGGACTAGGTGCTGTATCTATCTAACCCTCTATCTATCTCTGTGTCTAGGTGCTGTATCTCTCTAACCCTCTATTTATCTCTGTGTTTAGGTGCTGTATGTGCCCCAGACAAGGGAGAGGTTCACAGCCTCGTCCTTTATGTCCAGGGAGCGTTTCAGTCGCTTCCAGCCCACCTGCCACTACCTGACCCGCGACCTCCATCTTCCCCCCACCATCTCCCTGTCTGACGGAGAGGAGCCCCCGCCCTACCAGGGTCCCTGTACCTTACAGCTGAGGGACCCGGAGCAGCAGTTAGAGTTGAACAGAGAGTCGGTCAGGGCCCCTCCCAACAGAACCATCTTTCACAGCGACGCGATAGACGTGCACGGTGGAGGGGCTGGAGGGCCGAGGCCACCCAGCAGTAACTCTGGTATCAGCGTAGCCAATAGCAGCAGCAGCCACGGACGCATGGAACACCCGCCTCCGGCGTATTGCGAGGTGATTGGTCAGCACTACCCTGGCTTCTTTCACCACCCGCACAGCGATAACACACTCGGGACCTGGACCGGGGGCGGGACCAGCCTGCAGGGCCAATCGGAAAGCACAATACCTGCCAAGGGCAGGAAAGGGGAGGAGCTGAGGTGAGATGGAGGAGGGACTATGCTGTCGGAGACTCCTCCCCCCTGTAAAGGACAATCTCTTGATGGACCGACACTCCCAGGATGCACAACTAAACACAACATTACCAACCTGCACAACTAAACACAACATTATCAACCTGCTACAACATTATCAACCTATACAACTAAACACAACATTATCAACCTGCTACAACATTATCAACCTGTACAACTAAACACAACATTATCAACCTGCTACAACTAAACACAACATTATCAACCTGCTACAACATTATCAACCTGTACAACTAAACACAACATTACCAACCTGCTACAACTAAACACAACATTATCAACCTGCTACAACTAAACACAACATTATCAACCTGCTACAACTCAACACAACATTACTAACCTGCTACAACTCAACACAACATTATCAACCTGCTACAACATTATCAACCTGCTACAACTCAACACAACATTACCAACCTGCTACAACATTACCAACCTGTACAACTAAACACAACATTACCAACCTGCTACAACATTATCAACCTGTACAACTAAATACAACATTACCAACCTGCTACAACTCAACACAACATTACCAACCTGCTACAACTAAATACAACATTACCAACCGGCTACAACTAAACACAACATTATCAACCTGCTACAACTAAACACAACATTACTAACCTGCTACAACATTACCAACCTGCTACAACTCAACACAACATTACCAACCTGCTACAACTAAACACAACATTACCAACCTGCTACAACATTATCAACCTGTACAACTAAACACAACATTATCAACCTATACAACTAAACACGACATTATCAACCTGCTACAACTAAATACAACATTATCAACCTATACAACTAAACACGACATTATCAACCTGCTACAACATTATCAACCTATACAACTAAACACGACATTATCAACCTGCTACAACATTATCAACCTGCACAACTAAACACAACATTATCAACCTATACAACTAAACACAACATTATCAACCTGCTACAACATTATCAACCTATACAACTAAACACAACATTACCAACCTGCTAAAACTCAACACAACATTACCAACCTGCTACAACTAAATACAACATTATCAACCTGCTACAACATTATCAACCTGTACAACTAAACACAACATTATCGACCTGCTACAACTAAACACAACATTATCGACCTGCTACAACTAAACACAACATTACAACCTGCTACAACTAAACACAACATTATCGACCTGCTACAACTAAACACAACATTATCGACCTGCTACACAGAGAGGAACCAAGCATAAATGTCTTTTTCCATTGATTGAAAATAGCTGTCACTGCAGGGGGATGTTTGTAGCCATCTTTTCATTTTATTTTCTCCTTCATGTGGGAACATCTATAATATTAGACCCATCTCTTTATTCTCTTGAATGACCTGTACAGACCAGGGTCTGTACCGACCCCGAGCTGGACTGAGGAGGTTTTATACAGACCAGGGTCTGTACCGACCCCGAGCTGGACTGAGGAGGTTTTATACAGACCAGGGTCTGTGATCAACCAAGATGGACTGAGGAGGTTTTATACAGACCAGGATCTGTACCGACCCAGAACTGAACTGAGGAGGTTTTATACAGACCAGGGTCTGTACCGACCCAGAGCTGGACTGAGGAGGTTTTATACAGACCAGGGTCTGTGATCAACCAAGATGGACTGAGGAGGTTTTATACAGATCAGGGTCTGTATCGACCCCGAGCTGGACTGAGGAGGTTTTATACAGACCAGGGTCTGGACTGAGAAGGTTTTATACAGACCAGGGTCTGTACCGACCCAGAACTGGACTGAGGAGGTTTTATACAGACCAGGGTCTGGACTGAGGAGGTTTTATACAGACCAGGGTCTGTACCGACCCAGAACTGGACTGAGGAGGTTTTATACAGACCAGGGTCTGTACCGACCCCGAGCTGCACTGAGGAGGTTTTATACAGAACAGGGTCTGTACCGACCCCGAGCTGGACTGAGGAGGTTTTATACAGACCAGGGTCTGTACCGAGCTGGACTGAGGAGGTTTTATACAGACCAGGGTCTGTATCAACCCCGAGCTGGACTGAGGAGGTTTTATACAGACCAGGGTCTGTACCGACCCCGAGCTGGACTGAGGAGGTTTTATACAGACCAGGGTCTGTATCGACCCAGAGCTGGACTGAGGGGTTTTATACAGACCAGGGTCTGTACTGAGCTGGACTGAGGAGGTTTTATACAGACCAGGATCTGTACCGACCCAGAACTGGACTGAGGAGGTTTTATACAGACCAGGGTCTGTATCGACCCAGAGCTGGACTGAGGAGGTTTTATACAGACCAGGGTCTGTACCGACCCAGAACTGGACTGAGGAGGTTTTATACAGACCAGGGTCTGTACCGACCCAGAGCTGGACTGAGGAGGTTTTATATAGACCAGGGTCTGTGATCAACCAAGATGGACTGAGGAGGTTTTATACAGACCAGGATCTGTACCGACCCAGAACTGGACTGAGGAGGTTTTATACAGACCAGGGTCTGTATCGACCCAGAGCTGGACTGAGGAGGTTTTATACAGACCAGGGTCTGTATCGACCCAGAGCTGGACTGAGGAGGTTTTATACAGACCAGGATCTGTACCGAGCTGGACTGAGGAGGTTTTATACAGACCAGGGTCTGTATCGACCCAGAGCTGGACTGAGGGGTTTTATACAGACCGGGGTCTGTACCGACCCAGAGCTGGACTGAGGAGGTTTTATACAGACCAGGGTCTGTATCGACCCCGAGCTGGACTGAGGAGGATTTATACAGACCAGGGTCTGTACCGAGCTGGACTGAGGGGTTTTATACAGACCAGGGTCTGTACCGAGCTGGACTGAGGAGGTTTTATACAGACAGGGTCTGTGATCAACCAAGATGGACTGAGGAGGTTTTATACAGACCAGGATCTGTACCGAGCTGGACTGAGGAGGTTTTATACAGACCAGGGTCTGTACCGAGCTGGACTGAGGAGGTTTTATACAGACAGGGTCTGTGATCAACCAAGATGGACTGAGGAGGTTTTATACAGACCAGGGTCTGTACCGAGCTGGACTGAGGGGTTTTATACAGACCAGGGTCTGTACCGAGCTGGACTGAGGAGGTTTTATACAGACCAGGGTCTGTACCGACCCAGAGCTGGACTGAGGAGGTTTTATACAGACCAGGGTCTGTACCGAGCTGGACTGAGGAGGTTTTATACAGACCAGGGTCTGTATCAACCCCGAGCTGGACTGAGGAGGTTTGATACAGACCAGGGTCTGTACCGACCCAGAGCTGGACTGAGGAGGTTTTATACAGACCAGGGTCTGTACCGAGCTGGACTGAGGAGGTTTTATACAGACCAGGGTCTGTACCGACCCAGAGCTGGACTGAGGAGGTTTTATACAGACCAGGGTCTGTATCGACCCCGAGCTGGACTGAGGAGGTTTTATACAGACCAGGGTCTGTACCGAGCTGGACTGAGGGGTTTTATACAGACCAGGGTCTGTACCGAGCTGGACTGAGGAGGTTTTATACAGACCAGGGTCTGTACCGACCCAGAGCTGGACTGAGGAGGTTTTATACCTGGTCTGTGTTCAACCAAGATGGAAGAGGAACGACTCAAACATCCGAATCTTAGTGCCAAGGTTACCGTGGAAACAGAGGAGGGGAACTGATTTGTCTAAGTAACTAATATTAAAACATTAAAAAAATAAGTGTTATGTAAAGTTGTTATTGTCTATTTGTTGGAGCGTAAACAGAGAAACACCAGATGGGACGATGTGCGTTGTTGTCCTGTCAGGAGTGGATTGATTGATTGATTGATTGATTGATTGATTGATTGATTGATTGATTGATTGAACTCTGGCTCCAAAGGTAAGGTAGGAGCAGATGGTAGGGCGAGGCCTCTTCCTATTGGAGGACCAACAGCCTATTATCTATCAGTCCCACTACCACCCAGTACACCAACTACCCTGTAGAACCATCAGTCCCACTACCACCCAGTACACCGACTACCCTGTAGAACCCAGCCTAGTACCCATCAGTCCCACTACCACCCAGTACACTGACTACCCTGTAGAACCCAGCCTAGTATCTATCAGTCCCACTACCACCCAGTACATCGACTACCACCCAGTACACCGACTACCCTGTAGAACCCAGTCTAGTATCTATCAGTCCCACTACCACCCAGTACACTGACTACCACCCAGTACACCGACTACCCTGTAGAACCCAGCCTAGTACCTATCAGTCCCACTACCACCCAGTACACCGACTACCCTGTAGAACCCAGCCTAGTACCCATCAGTCCCACTACCACCCAGTACACCGACTACCCTGTAGAACCCAGCCTAGTACCTATCAGTCCCACTACCACCCAGTACACCGACTACCACCCAGTACACCGACTACCCTGTAGAACCCAGCCTAGTACCTATCAGTCCCACTACCACCCAGTACACCGACTACCCTGTAGAACCATCAGTCCCACTACCACCCAGTACACCGACTACCTTGTAGAACCCAGCCTAGTACCTATCAGTCCCACCACACAGTCTAGTACAGTAGAGGGAGACTTAGTAACTAATCCACAACACTGACCAGGCCCCTGAGAGACTTAGTAACTAATCCACAACACTGACCAGGCCCCTGAGAGACTTAGTAACTAATCCACAACACTGACCAGGACCCTGAGAGACTTAGTAACTAATCCACAACACTGACCAGGACCCTGAGAGACTTAGTAACTAATCCACAACACTGACCAGGACCCTGAGAGACTTAGTAACTAATCCACAACACTGACCAGGCCCCTGAGAGACTTAGTAACTAATCCACAACACTGACCAGGCCCCTGAGAGACTTAGTAACTAATCCACAACACTGACCAGGCCCCTGAGAGACTTAGTAACTAATCCACAACACTGACCAGGCCCCTGAGAGACTTAGTAACTAATCCACAACACTGACCAGGACCCTGAGAGACTTAGTAACTAATCCACAACACTGACCAGGACCCTGAGAGACTTAGTAACTAATCCACAACACTGACCAGGCCCCTGAGAGACTTAGTAACTAATCCACAACACTGACCAGGACCCTGAGAGACTTAGTAACTAATCCACAACACTGACCGGGACCCTGAGAGACTTAGTAACTAATCCACAACACTGACCAGGCCCCTGAGAGACTTAGTAACTAATCCACAACACTGACCAGGACCCTGAGAGACTTAGTAACTAATCCACAACACTGACCGGGACCCTGAGAGACTTAGTAACTAATCCACAACACTGACCGGGACCCTGAGAGACTTAGTAACTAATCCACAACACTGACCGGGCCCCTGAGAGACTTAGTAGCTAATCCACAACACTGACCAGGCCCCTGAGAGACTTAGTAACTAATCCACAACACTGACCAGGACCCTGAGAGACTTAGTAACTAATCCACAACACTGACCAGGACCCTGAGAGACTTAGTAACTAATCCACAACACTGACCAGGCCCCTGAGAGACTTAGTAACTAATCCACAACACTGACCAGGCCCCTGAGAGACTTAGTAACTAATCCACAACACTGACCAGGCCCCTGAGAGACTTAGTAACTAATCCACAACACTGACCAGGCCCCTGAGAGACTTAGTAACTAATCCACAACACTGACCAGGCCCCTGAGAGACTTAGTAACTAATCCACAACACTGACCAGGACCCTGAGAGACTTAGTAACTAATCCACAACACTGACCAGGACCCTGAGAGACTTAGTAACTAATCCACAACACTGACCAGGACCCTGAGAGACTTAGTAACTAATCCACAACACTGACCAGGCCCCTGAGAGACTTAGTAACTAATCCACAACACTGACCAGGCCCCTGAGAGACTTAGTAACTAATCCACAACACTGACCAGGCCCCTGAGAGACTTAGTAACTAATCCACAACACTGACCAGGACCCTGAGAGACTTAGTAACTAATCCACAACACTGACCAGGACCCTGAGAGACTTAGTAACTAATCCACAACACTGACCAGGACCCTGAGAGACTTAGTAACTAATCCACAACACTGACCAGGCCCCTGAGAGACTTAGTAACTAATCCACAACACTGACCAGGACCCTGAGAGACTTAGTAACTAATCCACAACACTGACCGGGACCCTGAGAGACTTAGTAACTAATCCACAACACTGACCAGGCCCCTGAGAGACTTAGTAACTAATCCACAACACTGACCAGGACCCTGAGAGACTTAGTAACTAATCCACAACACTGACCGGGACCCTGAGAGACTTAGTAACTAATCCACAACACTGACCGGGACCCTGAGAGACTTAGTAACTAATCCACAACACTGACCGGGCCCCTGAGAGACTTAGTAGCTAATCCACAACACTGACCAGGCCCCTGAGAGACTTAGTAACTAATCCACAACACTGACCAGGACCCTGAGAGACTTAGTAACTAATCCACAACACTGACCAGGCCCCTGAGAGACTTAGTAACTAATCCACAACACTGACCAGGCCCCTGAGAGACTTAGTAACTAATCCACAACACTGACCGGGACCCTGAGAGACTTAGTAACTAATCCACAACACTGACCAGGACCCTGAGAGACTTAGTAACTAATCCACAACACTGACCGGGACCCTGAGAGACTTAGTAACTAATCCACAACACTGACCGGGACCCTGAGAGACTTAGTAACTAATCCACAACACTGACCAGGACCCTGAGAGACTTAGTAACTAATCCACAACACTGACCAGGCCCCTGAGAGAATTAGTAACTAATCCACAACACTGACCAGGCCCCTGAGAGACTTAGTAACTAATCCACAACACTGACCAGGCCCCTGAGAGACTTAGTAACTAATCCACAACACTGACCAGGACCCTGAGAGACTTAGTAACTAATCCACAACACTGACCAGGCCCCTGAGAGACTTAGTAACTAATCCACAACACTGACTAGGCCCCTGAGAGACTTAGTAACTAATCCACAACACTGACCAGGACCCTGAGAGACTTAGTAACTAATCCACAACACTGACCAGGCCCCTGAGAGACTTAGTAACTAATCCACAACACTGACCAGGCCCCTGAGAGACTTAGTAACTAATCCACAACACTGACCAGGCCCCTGAGAGACTTAGTAACTAATCCACAACACTGACCAGGCCCCTGAGAGACTTAGTAACTAATCCACAACACTGACCAGGACCCTGAGAGACTTAGTAACTAATCCACAACACTGACCAGGCCCCTGAGAGACTTAGTAACTAATCCACAACACTGACCAGGACCCTGAGAGACTTAGTAACTAATCCACAACACTGACCAGGACCCTGAGAGACTTAGTAACTAATCCACAACACTGACCAGGCCCCTGAGAGACTTAGTAACTAATCCACAACAATAAGGTGCCATTTGACCAGAGTTCTAAGGGAATAAGGTGCCATTTGACCAGAGCTCTATGGGAATAAAGTGCCATTTGACCAGAGCTATATGGGAATAAAGTGCCATTTGACCAGAGCTATATGGGAATAAAGTGCCATTTGACCAGAGCTCTATGGGAATAAGGTGCCATTTGACCAGAGCTCTGTGGGAATAAAGTGCCATTTGACCAGAGCTCTGTGGGAATAAGGTGCCATTTGACCAGAGCTCTATGGGAATAAAGTGCCATTTGACCAGAGCTCTATGGGAATAAGGTGCCATTTGACCAGAGCTCGGTGGGAATAAAGTGCCATTTGACCAGAGTTCTATGGGAATAAGGTGCCATTTGACCAGAGCTCTATGGGAATAAAGTGCCATTTGACCAGAGCTCTATGGGAATAAAGTGCCATTTGACCAGAGCTCTATGGGAATAAAGTGCCATTTGACCAGAGCTCTGTGGGAATAAAGTGCCATTTAACCAGAGCTCTATGGGAATAATGTGCCATTTGACCAGAGCTCTGTGGGAATAAGGTGCCATTTGAACAGAGCTCTGTGGGAATAAGGTGCCATTTGACCAGAGCTCTATGGGAATAAGGTGCCATTTGACCAGAGTTCTATGGGAATAAGGTGCCATTTGACCAGAGTTCTATGGGAATAAGGTGCCATTTGACCAGAGTTCTATGGGAATAAGGTGCCATTTGGGACGGGTCATTGTCTACCCTCAGTAGTACTTTCCTTTTCTCTGACATCATCACTTTAGCTGCTTGAGACTGGGTGATTAGAACAGCTAGCCCCCTGGTCTGGACGTCCATTAGAGAGAAGACAGACCTGGGTGATTAGAACAGCTAGCTAGCCCCCTGGTCTGGACGTCCATTAGAGAGAAGACAGACCTGGGTGATTAGAACAGCTAGCCCCCTGGTCTGGACGTCCATTAGAGAGAAGACAGACCTGGGTGATTAGAACAGCTAGCTAGCCCCCTGGTCTGGACGTCCATTAGAGAGAAGACAGACCTGGGTGATTAGAACAGCTAGCCCCCCTGGTCTGGACGTCCATTAGAGAGAAGACAGACCTGGGTGATTAGAACAGCTAGCCCCCTGGTCTGGACGTCCATTAGAGAGAAGACAGACCTGGGTGATTAGAACAGCTAGCTCCCTGGTCTGGACGTCCATTAGAGAGAAGACAGGCCTGGGTGATTAGAACAGCTAGCTAGCCCCCTGGTCTGGACGTCCATTAGAGAGAAGACAGACCTGGGTGATTAGAACAGCTAGCCCCCTGGTCTGGACGTCCATTAGAGAGAAGACAGACCTGGGTGATTAGAACAGCTAGCTAGCCCCCTGGTCTGGACGTCCATTAGAGAGAAGACAGACCTGGGTGATTAGAACAGCTAGCCCCCTAGTCTGGACGTCCATTAGAGAGAAGACAGACCTGGGTGATTAGAACAGCTAGCCCCCTGGTCTGGACGTCCATTAGAGAGAAGACAGACCTGGGTGATTAGAACAGCTAGCTAGCCCCCTGGTCTGGACGTCCATTAGAGAGAAGACAGACCTGGGTGATTAGAACAGCTAGCTAGCCCCCTGGTCTGGACGTCCATTAGAGAGAAGACAGACCTGGGTGATTAGAACAGCTAGCTAGCCCCCTGGTCTGGACGTCCATTAGAGAGAAGACAGAACTGGGTGATTAGAACAGCTAGCCCCCTGGTCTGGACGTCCATTAGAGAGAAGACAGACCTACAGCCAACCGTGTGCTGTCCCCTGTGGCTCAGTTGGTAGAGCATGGTGTTTGCAACGCCAGGGTTGTGGGTTCGATTCCCACGGGGGACCAGTACGGGGGGGAAAAATGTATGAAATGTACGAATTCACTGCTGTAAGTCGGTCTGGATGAGAGCGTCTGCTAAATGACGTAAATGTAAATGTTTTAACATCTCTCTCTCTCTGTCCAGTCTCCTCTATATAGAGGTTTCTCTATAGCTCAACACACAGCCCCTCTAGATGTTTTAACATCTCTCTCTCTCTGTCCAGTCTCCTCTATATAGAGGTTTCTCTATAGCTAAATGTTCTCAGCACTTCATACACTACATTCGGAAAGCATTCAGACCCAGTGACTTTTTCCACATTTTGTTACGTTACATCCTTATTCTAAAATGTATTAAAAACTTCCCCCCCCCCTCATCAATCTACACACAATACCCCATAAACAAAAACTAGTTTTTCGAAAATTTTGCACCCAAAAAATGTTATATCACATTTACATAAGTATTCAGACCCTTTACTCAGTACTTTGTTGAAGCACCTTTGGCAGCGATTACAGCCTCTAGTCGTCTTGGGTTTGACGCTACAAGCTTGACACACCTGTATTTCGGGAGTTTCTTCCATTTTTCTCTGCAGATCCTCTCAAGCTCTGTCAGCTTGGATGGGGAGCGTCGCTGCACAGCTATTTTCAGGTCTCTCCAGAGATGTTTAGATCGGGTTCAAGTCCGGGCTCTGGCTGGGGCACTCAAGGATATTCAGAGACTTGTCCCGAAGCCACTCCTACGTTGTCTTGGCTGGGTGCTTAGGGTCGTTGTCCTGTTGGAAGGTGAACCTTCACCCTAGTCTGAGGTCCTGAGCGATCTGGAGCAGGTTTTCATCAAGGTACTTTGCTCCGTTTATCTTTGCCTCGATCCTGACTAGTCTCCCAGTCCCTGCCACTGAAAAACATCCCCACAGCATGATGCTGCCACCACCATGCTTCACCGTAGGGATGGTGCCAGGTTTCCTCCAGACGTGACGCTTGGCTTTCAGGCCAAAGATTTCAATCTTGGTTTCATCAGACCAGAGAATCTTGTTTATCATGGTCTGAGAGTCCTTTAGGTGCCTTTTGGCAAACTCCAAGCGGGCTGTCATGTGCCTTTTACTGAGAAGTGGCTTCCGCCTGCCTTGATTGGTGGAGTGCTGCAGAGATGGTTGTCCATCTTGAAAGTTCTCCCACCTCCACAGAGGAACTCTGGAGCTCTGTCAGAGTGACCATTGGGTTCTTGGTTACCTCCATGACATTTCTAAAAGCCTGTTTTCACTTTGTCATTATGGGCTAGTCTACTCTATAGCAGTCCTCCCCATTTACTAGTCTACTCTATAGCAGTCCTCCCCATTTACTAGTCTACTCTATAGCAGTCCTCCCCATTTACTAGTCTACTCTATTGCAGTCCTCATTTACTAGTCTACTCTATAGCAGTCCTCCCCATTTACTAGTCTACTCTATAGCAGTCCTCATTTACTAGTCTACTCTATAGCAGTCCTCCCCATTTACTAGTCTACTCTATAGCAGTCCTCCCCATTTACTAGTCTACTCTATAGCAGTCCTCCCCATTTACTAGTCTACTCTATAGCAGTCCTCCCCATTTACTAGACTACTCTATAGCAGTCCTCCCCATTTACTAGTCTACTCTATAGCAGTCCTCATTTACTAGTCTACTCTATAGCAGTCCTCCCCATTTACTAGTCTACTCTATAGCAGTCCTCCTCATTTACTAGTCTACTCTATAGCAGTCCTCCCCATTTACTAGTCTACTCTATAGCAGTCCTCATTTACTAGTCTACTCTAGAGCAGTCCTCGTTTACTAGTCTACTCTATAGCAGTCCTCATTTACTAGTCTACTCTATAGCAGTCCTCCCCATTTACTAGTCTACTCTATAGCAGTCCTCATTTACTAGTCTACTCTATAGCAGTCCTCATTTACTAGTCTACTCTATAGCAGTCCTCATTTACTAGTCTACTCTATAGCAGTCCTCATTTACTGGTCTACTCTATAGCAGTCCTCCTCATTTACTAGTCTACTCTATAGCAGTCCTCCCCATTTACTAGTCTACTCTATAGCAGTCCTCCCCATTTACTAGTCTACTCTATAGCAGTCCTCATTTACTAGTCTACTCTATAGCAGTCCTCCCCATTTACTAGTCTACTCTATAGCAGTCCTCCCCATTTACTAGTCTACTCTATAGCAGTCCTCCCCATTTACTAGTCTACTCTATAGCAGTCCTCCCCATTTACTAGTCTACTCTATAGCAGTCCTCATTTACTAGTCTACTCTATAGCAGTCCTCCCCATTTACTAGTCTACTCTATAGCAGTCCTCCTCATTTACTAGTCTACTCTATAGCAGTCCTCCCCATTTACTAGTCTACTCTATAGCAGTCCTCATTTACTAGTCTACTCTATAGCAGTCCTCATTTACTAGTCTACTCTATAGCAGTCCTCATTTACTAGTCTACTCTATAGCAGTCCCCATTTACTAGTCTACTCTATAGCAGTCCTCATTTACTAGTCTACTCTATAGCAGTCCTCATTTACTAGTCTACTCTATAGCAGTCCTCCCCATTTACTAGTCTACTCTATAGCAGTCCTCATTTACTAGTCTACTCTATAGCAGTCCTCATTTACTAGTCTACTCTATAGCAGTCCTCATTTACTGGTCTACTCTATAGCAGTCCTCCTCATTTACTAGTCTACTCTATAGCAGTCCTCCCCATTTACTAGTCTACTCTATAGCAGTCCCCATTTACTAGTCTACTCTATAGCAGTCCTCCTCATTTACTAGTCTACTCTATAGCAGTCCTCCTCATTTACTAGTCTACTCTATAGCAGTCCTCATTTACTGGTCTACTCTATAGCAGTCCTCATTTACTAGTCTACTCTATAGCAGTCCTCCCCATTTACTAGTCTACTCTATAGCAGTCCTCCTCATTTACTAGTCTACTCTATAGCAGTCCTCATTTACAAGTCTACCCTACAGCAGTCCTCCTCATTTACTCGTCTACTCTATAGCAGTCCTCCCCATTTACTAGTCTACTTTATAGCAGTCCTCATTTACTAGTCTACTCTATAGCAGTCCTCCTCATTTACTACTATACTCTATAGCAGTCCTCCTCATTTACTAGTCTACTCTATAGCAGTCCTCCCCATTTACTAGTGTACTCTATAGCAGTCCTCCCCATTTACTAGTCTACTCTATAGCAGTCCTCCCCATTTACTAGTCTACTCTATAGCAGTCCCCATTTACTAGTCTACTCTATAGCAGTCCTCCTCATTTACTAGTCTACTCTATAGCAGTCCTCCTCATTTACTAGTCTACTCTATAGCAGTCCTCATTTACTAGTCTACTCTATAGCAGTCCTCATTTACTGGTCTACTCTATAGCAGTCCTCATTTACTAGTCTACTCTATAGCAGTCCTCCCCATTTACTAGTCTACTCTATAGCAGTCCTCCTCATTTACTAGTCTACTCTATAGCAGTCCTCATTTACAAGTCTACCCTACAGCAGTCCTCCTCATTTACTCATCTACTCTATAGCAGTCCTCCCCATTTACTAGTCTACTTTGTAGCAGTCCTCATTTACTAGTCTACTCTATAGCAGTCCTCCCCATTTACTAGTCTACTCTATAGCAGTCCTCCCCATTTACTAGTCTACTCTATAGCAGTCCTCATTTACTAGTCTACTCTATAGCAGTCCCCATTTACTAGTCTACTCTATAGCAGTCCTCATTTACTAGTCTACTCTATAGCAGTCCTCATTTATTAGTCTACTCTAAAGCAGTCCTCATTTACTAGTCTACTCCATAGCAGTCCTCCTCATTTACTAGTCTACTCTATAGCAGTCCTCCCCATTTACTAGTCTACTCTATAGCAGTCCTCCCCATTTACTAGTCTACTCTATAGCAGTCCTCAATTACTAGTCTACTCTATAGCAGTCCCCATTTACTAGTCTACTCTATAGCAGTCCTCATTTACTAGTCTACTCTATAGCAGTCCTCATTTATTAGTCTACTCTATAGCAGTCCTCATTTACTAGTCTACTCTATAGCAGTCCTCCTCATTTACTAGACTACTCTATAGCAGTCCTCATTTACTAGTCTACTCTATAGCAGTCCTCATTTACTAGTCTACTCTATAGCAGTCCTCCTCATTTACTAGTCTACTCTATAGCAGTCCTCCCCATTTACTAGTCTACTCTATAGCAGTCCTCCTCATTTACTAGTCCACTCTATAGCAGTCCTCATTTACTAGTCTACTCTATAGCAGTCCTCATTTACTAGTCTACTCTATAGCAGTCCTCCCCATTTACTAGTCTACTCTATAGCAGTCCTCCTCATTTACTAGTCTACTCTATAGCAGTCCTCATTTACTAGTCTACTCTATAGCAGTCCTCCCCATTTACTAGTCTACTCTATAGCAGTCCTCCTCATTTACTAGTCTACTCTATAGCAGTCCTCCTCATTTACTAGTCTACTCTATAGCAGTCCTCATTTACTAGTCTACTCTATAGCAGTCCTCCTCATTTACTAGTCTACTCTATAGCAGTCCTCATTCAGTTCTTACCACTACCTACCACTGCTATAGACCCTACTGCTATAGTACCAGGACCCTACTGCTATAGTACCAGGACCCTACTGCTATAGTACCAGGACCCTACTGCTATAGTACCAGTACCAGGACCCTACTGCTATAGTACCAGAACCCTACTGCTATAGAACCAGGACCCTACTGCTATAGTACCAGGACCCTACTGCTATAGTACCAGGACCCTACTGCTATAGTACCAGGACCCTACTGCTATAGTACCAGGACCCTACTGCTATAGTACCAGGACCCTACTGCTATAGTACCAGGACCCTACTGCTATAGTACCAGGACCCTACTGCTATAGTACCAGTACCAGGACCCTACTGCTATAGTACCAGGACCCTACTGCTATAGTACCAGGACCCTACTGCTATAGTACCAGGACCCTACTGCTATAGTACCAGGACCCTACTGCTATAGTACCAGGACCCTACTGCTATAGTACCAGGACCCTACTGCTATAGTACCAGGACCCTACTGCTATAGTACCAGGACCCTACTGCTATAGTACCAGGACCCTACTGCTATAGTACCAGGACCCTACTGCTATAGTACCAGGACCCTACTGCTATAGTACCAGGACCCTACTGCTATAGTACCAGGACCCTACTGCTATAGTACCAGGACCCTACTGCTATAGTACCAGGACCCTACTGCTATAGTACCAGGACCCTACTGCTATAGTACCAGGACCCTACTGCTATAGTACCAGGACCCTACTGCTGTATAGTACCAGGACCCTACTGCTATAGTACCAGGACCCTACTGCTATAGTACCAGGACCCTACTGCTATAGTACCAGGACCCTACTGCTATAGTACCAGGACCCTACTGCTATAGTACCAGGACCCTACTGCTATAGTACCAGGACCCTACTGCTATAGTACCAGTACCAGGACCCTACTGCTATAGTACCAGGACCCTACTGCTATAGTACCAGGACCCTACTGCTATAGTACCAGGACCCTACTGCTATAGTACCAGGACCCTACTGCTATAGTACCAGGACCCTACTGCTATAGTACCAGGACCCTACTGCTATAGTACCAGGACCCTACTGCTATAGTACCAGGACCCTACTGCTATAGTACCAGTACCAGGACCCTACTGCTATAGTACCAGGACCCTACTGCTATAGTACCAGGACCCTACTGCTATAGTACCAGGACCCTACTGCTATAGTACCAGGACCCTACTGCTATAGTACCAGGACCCTACTGCTATAGTACCCAGGACCCTACTGCTATAGTACCAGGACCCTACTGCTATAGTACCAGGACCCTACTGCTATAGTACCAGGACCCTACTGCTATAGTACCAGGACCCTACTGCTATAGTACCAGGACCCTACTGCTATAGTACCAGGACCCTACTGCTATAGTACCAGGACCCTACTGCTATAGTACCAGGACCCTACTGCTATAGTACCAGGACCCTACTGCTATAGTACCAGGACCCTACTGCTATAGTACCAGGACCCTACTGCTATAGTACCAGGACCCTACTGCTATAGTACCAGGACCCTACTGCTATAGTACCAGGACCCTACTGCTATAGTACCAGGACCCTACTGCTATAGTACCAGGACCCTACTGCTATAGTACCAGGACCCTACTGCTATAGTACCAGGACCCTACTGCTATAGTACCAGGACCCTACTGCTATAGTACCAGGACCCTACTGCTATAGTACCAGTACCAGGACCCTACTGCTATAGTACCAGGACCCTACTGCTATAGTACCAGGACCCTACTGCTATAGTACCAGGACCCTACTGCTATAGTACCAGGACCCTACTGCTATAGTACCAGGACCCTACTGCTATAGTACCAGGACCCTACTGCTATAGTACCAGGACCCTACTGCTATAGTACCAGGACCCTACTGCTATAGTACCAGGACCCTACTGCTATAGTACCAGTACCAGGACCCTACTGCTATAGTACCAGGACCCTACTGCTATAGTACCAGGACCCTACTGCTATAGTACCAGGACCCTACTGCTATAGTACCAGGACCCTACTGCTATAGTACCAGGACCCTACTGCTATAGTACCAGGACCCTACTGCTATAGTACCAGGACCCCTACTGCTATAGTACCAGGACCCTACTGCTATAGTACAGCCAGGACCCTACTGCTATAGTACCAGGACCCTACTGCTATAGTACCAGGACCCTACTGCTATAGTACCAGGACCCTACTGCTATAGTACCAGGACCCTACTGCTATAGTACCAGGACCCTACTGCTATAGTACCAGGACCCTACTGCTATAGTACCAGGACCCTACTGCTATAGTACCAGTACCAGGACCCTACTGCTATAGTACCAGGACCCTACTGCTATAGTACCAGGACCCTACTGCTATAGTACCAGGACCCTACTGCTATAGTACCAGGACCCTACTGCTATAGTACCAGGACCCTACTGCTATAGTACCAGGACCCTACTGCTATAGTACCAGGACCCTACTGCTATAGTACCAGGACCCTACTGCTATAGTACCAGGACCCTACTGCTATAGTACCAGGACCCTACTGCTATAGTACCAGGACCCTACTGCTATAGTACCAGGACCCTACTGCTATAGTACCAGGACCCTACTGCTATAGTACCAGGACCCTACTGCTATAGTACCAGGACCCTACTGCTATAGTACCAGGACCCTACTGCTATAGTACCAGGACCCTACTGCTATAGTACCAGGACCCTACTGCTATAGTACCAGGACCCTACTGCTATAGTACCAGGACCCTACTGCTATAGTACCAGGACCCTACTGCTATAGTACCAGGACCCTACTGCTATAGTACCAGGACCCTACTGCTATAGTACCAGGACCCTACTGCTATAGTACCAGGACCCTACTGCTATAGTACCAGGACCCTACTGCTATAGTACCCAGGACCCTACTGCTATAGTACCAGGACCCTACTGCTATAGTACCAGGACCCTACTGCTATAGTACCAGGACCCTACTGCTATAGTACCAGGACCCTACTGCTATAGTACCAGGACCCTACTGCTATAGTACCAGGACCCTACTGCTATAGTACCAGGACCCTACTGCTATAGTACCAGGACCCTACTGCTATAGTACCAGGACCCTACTGCTATAGTACCAGGACCCTACTGCTATAGTACCAGGACCCTACTGCTATAGTACCAGGACCCTACTGCTATAGTACCAGGACCCTACTGCTATAGTACCAGGACCCTACTGCTATAGTACCAGGACCCTACTGCTATAGTACCAGTACCAGGACCCTACTGCTATAGTACCAGGACCCTACTGCTATAGTACCAGGACCCTACTGCTATAGTACCAGGACCCTACTGCTATAGTACCAGGACCCTACTGCTATAGTACCAGGACCCTACTGCTATAGTACCAGGACCCTACTGCTATAGTACCAGGACCCTACTGCTATAGTACCAGTCCAGGACCCTACTGCTATAGTACCAGGACCCTACTGCTATAGTACCAGGACCCTACTGCTATAGTACCAGGACCCTACTGCTATAGTACCAGGACCCTACTGCTATAGTACCAGGACCCTACTGCTATAGTACCAGGACCCTACTGCTATAGTACCAGGACCCTACTGCTATAGTACCAGGACCCTACTGCTATAGTACCAGGACCCTACTGCTATAGTACCAGGACCCTACTGCTATAGTACCAGGACCCTACTGCTATAGTACCAGGACCCTACTGCTATAGTACCAGGACCCTACTGCTATAGTACCAGGACCCTACTGCTATAGTACCAGGACCCTACTGCTATAGTACCAGGACCCTACTGCTATAGTACCAGGACCCTACTGCTATAGTACCAGGACCCTACTGCTATAGTACCAGGACCCTACTGCTATAGTACCAGGACCCTACTGCTATAGTACCAGGACCCTACTGCTATAGTACCAGGACCCTACTGCTATAGTACCAGGACCCTACTGCTATAGTACCAGGACCCTACTGCTATAGTACCAGGACCCTACTGCTATAGTACCAGTACCAGGACCCTACTGCTATAGTACCAGGACCCTACTGCTATAGTACCAGGACCCTACTGCTATAGTACCAGGACCCTACTGCTATAGTACCAGGACCCTACTGCTATAGTACCAGGACCCTACTGCTATAGTACCAGGACCCTACTGCTATAGTACCAGGACCCTACTGCTATAGTACCAGGACCCTACTGCTATAGTACCAGGACCCTACTGCTATAGTACCAGGACCCTACTGCTATAGTACCAGGACCCTACTGCTATAGTACCAGGACCCTACTGCTATAGTACCAGGACCCTACTGCTATAGTACCAGGACCCTACTGCTATAGTACCAGGACCCTACTGCTATAGTACCAGGACCCTACTGCTATAGTACCAGACCAGGACCCTACTGCTATAGTACCAGGACCCTACTGCTATAGTACCAGGACCCTACTGCTATAGTACCAGGACCCTACTGCTATAGTACCAGGACCCTACTGCTATAGTACCAGGACCCTACTGCTATAGTACCAGGACCCTACTGCTATAGTACCAGGACCCTACTGCTATAGTACCAGGACCCTACTGCTATAGTACCAGGACCCTACTGCTATAGTACCAGGACCCTACTGCTATAGTACCAGGACCCTACTGCTATAGTACCAGGACCCTACTGCTATAGTACCAGGACCCTACTGCTATAGTACCAGGACCCTACTGCTATAGTACCAGGACCCTACTGCTATAGTACCAGGACCCTACTGCTATAGTACCAGGACCCTACTGCTATAGTACCAGGACCCTACTGCTATAGTACCAGGACCCTACTGCTATAGTACCAGGACCCTACTGCTATAGTACCAGGACCCTACTGCTATAGTACCAGGACCCTACTGCTATAGTACCAGGACCCTACTGCTATAGTACCAGGACCCTACTGCTATAGTACCAGGACCCTACTGCTATAGTACCAGGACCCTACTGCTATAGTACCAGGACCCTACTGCTATAGTACCAGGACCCTACTGCTATAGTACCAGGACCCTACTGCTATAGTACCAGGACCCTACTGCTATAGTACCAGGACCCTACTGCTATAGTACCAGACCAGGACCCTACTGCTATAGTACCAGGACCCTACTGCTATAGTACCAGGACCCTACTGCTATAGTACCAGGACCCTACTGCTATAGTACCAGGACCCTACTGCTATAGTACCAGGACCCTACTGCTATAGTACCAGGACCCTACTGCTATAGTACCAGGACCCTACTGCTATAGTACCAGTACCAGGACCCTACTGCTATAGTACCAGGACCCTACTGCTATAGTACCAGGACCCTACTGCTATAGTACCAGGACCCTACTGCTATAGTACCAGGACCCTACTGCTATAGTACCAGGACCCTACTGCTATAGTACCAGTACCAGGACCCTACTGCTATAGTACCAGGACCCTACTGCTATAGTACCAGGACCCTACTGCTATAGTACCAGGACCCTACTGCTATAGTACCAGGACCCTACTGCTATAGTACCAGGACCCTACTGCTATAGTACCAGGACCCTACTGCTATAGTACCAGGACCCTACTGCTATAGTACCAGGACCCTACTGCTATAGTACCAGTACCAGGACCCTACTGCTATAGTACCAGGACCCTACTGCTATAGTACCAGGACCCTACTGCTATAGTACCAGGACCCTACTGCTATAGTACCAGGACCCTACTGCTATAGTACCAGGACCCTACTGCTATAGTACCAGGACCCTACTGCTATAGTACCAGGACCCTACTGCTATAGTACCAGGACCCTACTGCTATAGTACCAGGACCCTACTGCTATAGTACCAGGACCCTACTGCTATAGTACCAGGACCCTACTGCTATAGTACCAGGACCCTACTGCTATAGTACCCCAGGACCCTACTGCTATAGTACCAGGACCCTACTGCTATAGTACCAGGACCCTACTGCTATAGTACCAGGACCCTACTGCTATAGTACCAGGACCCTACTGCTATAGTACCAGGACCCTACTGCTATAGTACCAGGACCCTACTGCTATAGTACCAGGACCCTACTGCTATAGTACCAGGACCCTACTGCTATAGTACCAGGACCCTACTGCTATAGTACCAGGACCCTACTGCTATAGTACCAGGACCCTACTGCTATAGTACCAGAACCGACCCTACTGCTATAGTACCAGGACCCTACTGCTATAGTACCAGGACCCTACTGCTATAGTACCAGGACCCTACTGCTATAGTACCAGGACCCTACTGCTATAGTACCAGGACCCTACTGCTATAGTACCAGGACCCTACTGCTATAGTACCAGGACCCTACTGCTATAGTACCAGGACCCTACTGCTATAGTACCAGGACCCTACTGCTATAGTACCAGGACCCTACTGCTATAGTACCAGGACCCTACTGCTATAGTACCAGGACCCTACTGCTATAGTACCAGGACCCTACTGCTATAGTACCAGTACCAGGACCCTACTGCTATAGTACCAGGACCCTACTGCTATAGTACCAGGACCCTACTGCTATAGTACCAGGACCCTACTGCTATAGTACCAGGACCCTACTGCTATAGTACCAGGACCCTACTGCTATAGTACCAGGACCCTACTGCTATAGTACCAGGACCCTACTGCTATAGTACCAGGACCCTACTGCTATAGTACCAGGACCCTACTGCTATAGTACCAGGACCCTACTGCTATAGTACCAGGACCCTACTGCTATAGTACCAGGACCCTACTGCTATAGTACCAGGACCCTACTGCTATAGTACCAGGACCCTACTGCTATAGTACCAGGACCCTACTGCTATAGTACCAGGACCCTACTGCTATAGTACCAGGACCCTACTGCTATAGTACCAGGACCCTACTGCTATAGTACCAGGACCCTACTGCTATAGTACCAGGACCCTACTGCTATAGTACCAGGACCCTACTGCTATAGTACCAGGACCCTACTGCTATAGTACCAGGACCCTACTGCTATAGTACCAGGACCCTACTGCTATAGTACCAGGACCCTACTGCTATAGTACCAGGACCCTACTGCTATAGTACCAGGACCCTACTGCTATAGTACCAGGACCCTACTGCTATAGTACCAGGACCCTACTGCTATAGTACCAGGACCCTACTGCTATAGTACCAGGACCCTACTGCTATAGTACCAGGACCCTACTGCTATAGTACCAGGACCCTACTGCTATAGTACCAGGACCCTACTGCTATAGTACCAGGACCCTACTGCTATAGTACCAGGACCCTACTGCTATAGTACCAGGACCCTACTGCTATAGTACCAGGACCCTACTGCTATAGTACCAGGACCCTACTGCTATAGTACCAGGACCCTACTGCTATAGTACCAGGACCCTACTGCTATAGTACCAGGACCCTACTGCTATAGTACCAGGACCCTACTGCTATAGTACCAGGACCCTACTGCTATAGTACCAGGACCCTACTGCTATAGTACCAGGACCCTACTGCTATAGTACCAGGACCCTACTGCTATAGTACCAGGACCCTACTGCTATAGTACCAGGACCCTACTGCTATAGTACCAGGACCCTACTGCTATAGTACCAGGACCCTACTGCTATAGTACCAGGACCCTACTGCTATAGTACCAGGACCCTACTGCTATAGTACCAGGACCCTACTGCTATAGTACCAGGACCCTACTGCTATAGTACCAGGACCCTACTGCTATAGTACCAGGACCCTACTGCTATAGTACCAGGACCCTACTGCTATAGTACCAGGACCCTACTGCTATAGTACCAGGACCCTACTGCTATAGTACCAGGACCCTACTGCTATAGTACCAGGACCCTACTGCTATAGTACCAGGACCCTACTGCTATAGTACCAGGACCCTACTGCTATAGTACCAGGACCCTACTGCTATAGTACCAGGACCCTACTGCTATAGTACCAGGACCCTACTGCTATAGTACCAGGACCCTACTGCTATAGTACCAGGACCCTACTGCTATAGTACCAGTACCAGGACCCTACTGCTATAGTACCAGGACCCTACTGCTATAGTACCAGGACCCTACTGCTATAGTACCAGGACCCTACTGCTATAGTACCAGGACCCTACTGCTATAGTACCAGGACCCTACTGCTATAGTACCAGGACCCTACTGCTATAGTACCAGGACCCTACTGCTATAGTACCAGGACCCTACTGCTATAGTACCAGGACCCTACTGCTATAGTACCAGGACCCTACTGCTATAGTACCAGGACCCTACTGCTATAGTACCAGGACCCTACTGCTATAGTACCAGTACCAGGACCCTACTGCTATAGTACCAGGACCCTACTGCTATAGTACCAGGACCCTACTGCTATAGTACCAGGACCCTACTGCTATAGTACCAGGACCCTACTGCTATAGTACCAGGACCCTACTGCTATAGTACCAGGACCCTACTGCTATAGTACCAGGACCCTACTGCTATAGTACCAGGACCCTACTGCTATAGTACCAGGACCCTACTGCTATAGTACCAGTACCAGGACCCTACTGCTATAGTACCAGGACCCTACTGCTATAGTACCAGGACCCTACTGCTATAGTACCAGGACCCTACTGCTATAGTACCAGGACCCTACTGCTATAGTACCAGGACCCTACTGCTATAGTACCAGGACCCTACTGCTATAGTACCAGGACCCTACTGCTATAGTACCAGGACCCTACTGCTATAGTACCAGGACCCTACTGCTATAGTACCAGGACCCTACTGCTATAGTACCAGGACCCTACTGCTATAGTACCAGGACCCTACTGCTATAGTACCAGGACCCTACTGCTATAGTACCAGGACCCTACTGCTATAGTACCAGGACCCTACTGCTATAGTACCAGGACCAGGACCCTACTGCTATAGTACCAGGACCCTACTGCTATAGTACCAGGACCCTACTGCTATAGTACCAGGACCCTACTGCTATAGTACCAGGACCCTACTGCTATAGTACCAGGACCCTACTGCTATAGTACCAGGACCCTACTGCTATAGTACCAGGACCCTACTGCTATAGTACCAGGACCCTACTGCTATAGTACCAGGACCCTACTGCTATAGTACCAGGACCCTACTGCTATAGTACCAGGACCCTACTGCTATAGTACCAGGACCCTACTGCTATAGTACCAGGACCCTACTGCTATAGTACCAGGACCCTACTGCTATAGTACCAGGACCCTACTGCTATAGTACCAGGACCCTACTGCTATAGTACCAGGACCCTACTGCTATAGTACCAGGACCCTACTGCTATAGTACCAGGACCCTACTGCTATAGTACCAGGACCCTACTGCTATAGTACCAGGACCCTACTGCTATAGTACCAGGACCCTACTGCTATAGTACCAGGACCCTACTGCTATAGTACCAGGACCCTACTGCTATAGTACCAGGACCCTACTGCTATAGTACCAGGACCCTACTGCTATAGTACCAGGACCCTACTGCTATAGTACCAGGACCCTACTGCTATAGTACCAGGACCCTACTGCTATAGTACCAGGACCCTACTGCTATAGTACCAGGACCCTACTGCTATAGTACCAGGACCCTACTGCTATAGTACCAGGACCCTACTGCTATAGTAGTACCAGGACCCTACTGCTATAGTACCAGGACCCTACTGCTATAGTACCAGGACCCTACTGCTATAGTACCAGGACCCTACTGCTATAGTACCAGGACCCTACTGCTATAGTACCAGGACCCTACTGCTATAGTACCCAGGACCCTACTGCTATAGTACCAGGACCCTACTGCTATAGTACCAGGACCCTACTGCTATAGTACCAGGACCCTACTGCTATAGTACCAGGACCCTACTGCTATAGTACCAGGACCCTACTGCTATAGTACCAGGACCCTACTGCTATAGTACCAGGACCCTACTGCTATAGTACCAGGACCCTACTGCTATAGTACCAGTACCAGGACCCTACTGCTATAGTACCAGGACCCTACTGCTATAGTACCAGGACCCTACTGCTATAGTACCAGGACCCTACTGCTATAGTACCAGGACCCTACTGCTATAGTACCAGGACCCTACTGCTATAGTACCAGGACCCTACTGCTATAGTACCAGGACCCTACTGCTATAGTAGTACCAGGACCCTACTGCTATAGTACCAGACCAGGACCCTACTGCTATAGTACCAGGACCCTACTGCTATAGTACCAGGACCCTACTGCTATAGTACCAGGACCCTACTGCTATAGTACCAGGACCCTACTGCTATAGTACCAGGACCCTACTGCTATAGTACCAGGACCCTACTGCTATAGTACCAGGACCCTACTGCTATAGTACCAGGACCCTACTGCTATAGTACCAGTACCAGGACCCTACTGCTATAGTACCAGGACCCTACTGCTATAGTACCAGGACCCTACTGCTATAGTACCAGGACCCTACTGCTATAGTACCAGGACCCTACTGCTATAGTACCAGGACCCTACTGCTATAGTACCAGGACCCTACTGCTATAGTACCAGGACCCTACTGCTATAGTACCAGGACCCTACTGCTATAGTACCAGGACCCTACTGCTATAGTACCAGGACCCTACTGCTATAGTACCAGGACCCTACTGCTATAGTACCAGGACCCTACTGCTATAGTACCAGGACCAGGACCCTACTGCTATAGTACCAGGACCCTACTGCTATAGTACCAGCCGGACCCTACTGCTATAGTACCAGGACCCTACTGCTATAGTACCAGGACCCTACTGCTATAGTACCAGGACCCTACTGCTATAGTACCAGGACCCTACTGCTATAGTACCAGGACCCTACTGCTATAGTACCAGGACCCTACTGCTATAGTACCAGGACCCTACTGCTATAGTACCAGGACCCTACTGCTATAGTACCAGGACCCTACTGCTATAGTACCAGGACCCTACTGCTATAGTACCAGGACCCTACTGCTATAGTACCAGGACCCTACTGCTATAGTACCAGGACCCTACTGCTATAGTACCAGGACCCTACTGCTATAGTACCAGGACCCTACTGCTATAGTACCAGGACCCTACTGCTATAGTACCAGGACCCTACTGCTATAGTACCAGGACCCTACTGCTATAGTACCAGGACCCTACTGCTATAGTACCAGGACCCTACTGCTATAGTACCAGGACCCTACTGCTATAGTACCAGGACCCTACTGCTATAGTACCAGGACCCTACTGCTATAGTACCAGGACCCTACTGCTATAGTACCAGGACCCTACTGCTATAGGGACCCTACTGCTATAGTACCAGGACCCTACTGCTATAGTACCAGGACCCTACTGCTATAGTACCAGGACCCTACTGCTATAGTACCAGGACCCTACTGCTATAGTACCAGGACCCTACTGCTATAGTACCAGGACCCTACTGCTATAGTACCAGGACCCTACTGCTATAGTACCAGGACCCTACTGCTATAGTACCAGGACCCTACTGCTATAGTACCAGGACCCTACTGCTATAGTACCAGGACCCTACTGCTATAGTACCAGGACCCTACTGCTATAGTACCAGGACCCTACTGCTATAGTACCAGGACCCTACTGCTATAGTACCAGGACCCTACTGCTATAGTACCAGGACCCTACTGCTATAGTACCAGGACCCTACTGCTATAGTACCAGGACCCTACTGCTATAGTACCAGGACCCTACTGCTATAGTACCAGGACCCTACTGCTATAGTACCAGGACCCTACTGCTATAGTACCAGGACCCTACTGCTATAGTACCAGGACCCTACTGCTATAGTACCAGGACCCTACTGCTATAGTACCAGGACCCTACTGCTATAGTACCAGGACCCTACTGCTATAGTACCAGGACCCTACTGCTATAGTACCAGGACCCTACTGCTATAGTACCAGGACCCTACTGCTATAGTACCAGGACCCTACTGCTATAGTACCAGGACCCTACTGCTATAGTACCAGGACCCTACTGCTATAGTACCAGGACCCTACTGCTATAGTACCAGGACCCTACTGCTATAGTACCAGGACCCTACTGCTATAGTACCAGGACCCTACTGCTATAGTACCAGGACCCTACTGCTATAGTACCAGGACCCTACTGCTATAGTACCAGGACCCTACTGCTATAGTACCAGGACCCTACTGCTATAGTACCAGGACCCTACTGCTATAGTACCAGGACCCTACTGCTATAGTACCAGGACCCTACTGCTATAGTACCAGGACCCTACTGCTATAGTACCAGGACCCTACTGCTATAGTACCAGGACCCTACTGCTATAGTACCAGGACCCTACTGCTATAGTACCAGGACCCTACTGCTATAGTACCAGGACCCTACTGCTATAGTACCAGGACCCTACTGCTATAGTACCAGGACCCTACTGCTATAGTACCAGTACCAGGACCCTACTGCTATAGTACCAGGACCCTACTGCTATAGTACCAGGACCCTACTGCTATAGTACCAGGACCCTACTGCTATAGTACCAGGACCCTACTGCTATAGTACCAGGACCCTACTGCTATAGTACCAGGACCCTACTGCTATAGTACCAGTACCAGGACCCTACTGCTATAGTACCAGGACCCTACTGCTATAGTACCAGGACCCTACTGCTATAGTACCAGGACCCTACTGCTATAGTACCAGGACCCTACTGCTATAGTACCAGGACCCTACTGCTATAGTACCAGGACCCTACTGCTATAGTACCAGGACCCTACTGCTATAGTACCAGGACCCTACTGCTATAGTACCAGTACCAGGACCCTACTGCTATAGTACCAGGACCCTACTGCTATAGTACCAGGACCCTACTGCTATAGTACCAGGACCCTACTGCTATAGTACCAGGACCCTACTGCTATAGTACCAGGACCCTACTGCTATAGTACCAGGACCCTACTGCTATAGTACCAGGACCCTACTGCTATAGTACAGTACCAGGACCCTACTGCTATAGTACCAGGACCCTACTGCTATAGTACCAGGACCCTACTGCTATAGTACCAGGACCCTACTGCTATAGTACCAGGACCCTACTGCTATAGTACCAGGACCCTACTGCTATAGTACCAGGACCCTACTGCTATAGTACCAGGACCCTACTGCTATAGTACCAGGACCCTACTGCTATAGTACCAGGACCCTACTGCTATAGTACCAGGACCCTACTGCTATAGTACCAGGACCCTACTGCTATAGTACCAGGACCCTACTGCTATAGTACCAGGACCCTACTGCTATAGTACCAGGACCCTACTGCTATAGTACCAGGACCCTACTGCTATAGTACCAGGACCCTACTGCTATAGTACCAGTACCAGGACCCTACTGCTATAGTACCAGACCCTTAGTACCAGGACCCTACTGCTATAGTACCAGGACCCTACTGCTATAGTACCAGGACCCTACTGCTATAGTACCAGGACCCTACTGCTATAGTACCAGGACCCTACTGCTATAGTACCAGGACCCTACTGCTATAGTACCAGGACCCTACTGCTATAGTACCAGGACCCTACTGCTATAGTACCAGGACCCTACTGCTATAGTACCAGGACCCTACTGCTATAGTACCAGGACCCTACTGCTATAGTACCAGGACCCTACTGCTATAGTACCAGGACCCTACTGCTATAGTACCAGGACCCTACTGCTATAGTACCAGGACCCTACTGCTATAGTACCAGGACCCTACTGCTATAGTACCAGGACCCTACTGCTATAGTACCAGGACCCTACTGCTATAGTACCAGGACCCTACTGCTATAGTACCAGGACCCTACTGCTATAGTACCAGGACCCTACTGCTATAGTACCAGGACCCTACTGCTATAGTACCAGGACCCTACTGCTATAGTACCAGGACCCTACTGCTATAGTACCAGGACCCTACTGCTATAGTACCAGGACCCTACTGCTATAGTACCAGGACCCTACTGCTATAGTACCAGGACCCTACTGCTATAGTACCAGGACCCTACTGCTATAGTACCAGGACCCTACTGCTATAGTACCAGGACCCTACTGCTATAGTACCAGGACCCTACTGCTATAGTACCAGGACCCTACTGCTATAGTACCAGGACCCTACTGCTATAGTACCAGGACCCTACTGCTATAGTACCAGTACCAGGACCCTACTGCTATAGTACCAGGACCCTACTGCTATAGTACCAGGACCCTACTGCTATAGTACCAGGACCCTACTGCTATAGTACCAGGACCCTACTGCTATAGTACCAGGACCCTACTGCTATAGTACCAGGACCCTACTGCTATAGTACCAGGACCCTACTGCTATAGTACCAGGACCCTACTGCTATAGTACCAGGACCAGGACCCTACTGCTATAGTACCAGGACCCTACTGCTATAGTACCAGGACCCTACTGCTATAGTACCAGGACCCTACTGCTATAGTACCAGGACCCTACTGCTATAGTACCAGGACCCTACTGCTATAGTACCAGGACCCTACTGCTATAGTACCAGGACCCTACTGCTATAGTACCAGGACCCTACTGCTATAGTACCAGGACCCTACTGCTATAGTACCAGGACCCTACTGCTATAGTACCAGGACCCTACTGCTATAGTACCAGGACCCTACTGCTATAGTACCAGGACCCTACTGCTATAGTACCAGTCCAGGACCCTACTGCTATAGTACCAGGACCCTACTGCTATAGTACCAGGACCCTACTGCTATAGTACCAGGACCCTACTGCTATAGTACCAGGACCCTACTGCTATAGTACCAGGACCCTACTGCTATAGTACCAGGACCCTACTGCTATAGTACCAGGACCCTACTGCTATAGTACCAGGACCCTACTGCTATAGTACCAGGACCCTACTGCTATAGTACCAGACCAGGACCCTACTGCTATAGTACCAGGACCCTACTGCTATACGTACCAGGACCCTACTGCTATAGTACCAGGACCCTACTGCTATAGTACCAGGACCCTACTGCTATAGTACCAGGACCCTACTGCTATAGTACCAGGACCCTACTGCTATAGTACCAGTACCAGGACCCTACTGCTATAGTACCAGGACCCTACTGCTATAGTACCAGGGACCCTACTGCTATAGTACCAGCAGGACCCTACTGCTATAGTACCAGGACCCTACTGCTATAGTACCAGGACCCTACTGCTATAGTACCAGGACCCTACTGCTATAGTACCAGGACCCTACTGCTATAGTACCAGGACCCTACTGCTATAGTACCAGGACCCTACTGCTATAGTACCAGGACCCTACTGCTATAGTACCAGGACCCTACTGCTATAGTACCAGGACCCTACTGCTATAGTACCAGGACCCTACTGCTATAGTACCAGTACCAGGACCCTACTGCTATAGTACCAGGACCCTACTGCTATAGTACCAGGACCCTACTGCTATAGTACCAGGACCCTACTGCTATAGTACCAGGACCCTACTGCTATAGTACCAGGACCCTACTGCTATAGTACCAGGACCCTACTGCTATTACCAGTACCAGGACCCTACTGCTATAGTACCAGTCCAGGACCCTACTGCTATAGTACCAGGACCCTACTGCTATAGTACCAGGACCCTACTGCTATAGTACCAGGACCCTACTGCTATAGTACCAGGACCCTACTGCTATAGTACCAGGACCCTACTGCTATAGTACCAGGACCCTACTGCTATAGTACCAGGACCCTACTGCTATAGTACCAGGACCCTACTGCTATAGTACCAGGACCCTACTGCTATAGTACCAGGACCCTACTGCTATAGTACCAGGACCCTACTGCTATAGTACCAGGACCCTACTGCTATAGTACCAGGACCCTACTGCTATAGTACCAGGACACCCTACTGCTATAGTACCAGGACCCTACTGCTATAGTACCAGGACCCTACTGCTATAGTACCAGTACCAGGACCCTACTGCTATAGTAGCCAGGACCCTACTGCTATAGTACCAGGACCCTACTGCTATAGTACCAGGACCCTACTGCTATAGTACCAGGACCGGGACCCTACTGCTATAGTACCAGGACCCTACTGCTATAGTACCAGGACCCTACTGCTATAGTACCAGGACCCTACTGCTATAGTACCAGGACCCTACTGCTATAGTACCAGGACCCTACTGCTATAGTACCAGGACCCTACTGCTATAGTACCAGGACCCTACTGCTATAGTACCAGGACCCTACTGCTATAGTACCAGGACCCTACTGCTATAGTACCAGGACCCTACTGCTATAGTACCAGGACCCTACTGCTATAGTACCAGGACCCTACTGCTATAGTACCAGGACCCTACTGCTATAGTACCAGGACCCTACTGCTATAGTACCAGTCCAGGACCCTACTGCTATAGTACCAGGACCCTACTGCTATAGTAC
The DNA here is from genome assembly GCF_905237065.1 of Salmo salar. Classification (NCBI taxonomy): domain Eukaryota; kingdom Metazoa; phylum Chordata; class Actinopteri; order Salmoniformes; family Salmonidae; genus Salmo; species Salmo salar. The sequence continues at coordinate 66,471 of NW_025549618.1, read as the reverse complement.
CAGGACCCTACTGCTATAGTACCAGGACCCTACTGCTATAGTACCAGGACCCTACTGCTATAGTACCAGGACCCTACTGCTATAGTTACCAGGACCCTACTGCTATAGTACCAGGACCCTACTGCTATAGTACCAGGACCCTACTGCTATAGTACCAGGACCCTACTGCTATAGTACCAGGACCCTACTGCTATAGTACCAGGACCCTACTGCTATAGTACCAGGACCCTGCTGCTAGTACCAGTACCAGGACCCTACTGCTATAGTACCAGGACCCTACTGCTGCTATAGTACCAGGACCCTACTGCTATAGTACCAGGACCCTACTGCTATAGTACCAGGACCCTACTGCTATAGTACCAGGACCCTACTGCTATAGTACCAGGACCCTACTGCTATAGTACCAGGACCCTACTGCTATAGTACCAGGACCCTACTGCTATAGTACCAGGACCCTACTGCTATAGTACCAGGACCCTACTGCTATAGTACCAGGACCCTACTGCTATAGTACCAGGACCCTACTGCTATAGTACCAGGACCCTACTGCTATAGTACCAGGACCCTACTGCTATAGTACCAGGACCCTACTGCTATAGTACCAGGACCCCTACTGCTATAGTACCAGGACCCTACTGCTATAGTACCAGGACCCTACTGCTATAGTACCAGGACCCTACTGCTATAGTACCAGGACCCTACTGCTATAGTACCAGGACCCTACTGCTATAGTACCAGGACAGGACCCTACTGCTATAGTACCAGGACCCTACTGCTATAGTACCAGGACCCTACTGCTATAGTACCAGGACCCTACTGCTATAGTAGTACCAGGACCCTACTGCTATAGTACCAGGACCCTACTGCTATAGTACCAGGACCCTGCTATAGGACCCTACTGCTATAGTACCAGGACCCTACTGCTATAGTACCAGGACCCTACTGCTATAGTACCAGGACCCTACTGCTATAGTACCAGGACCCTACTGCTATAGTACCAGGACCCTACTGCTATAGTACCAGGACCCTACTGCTATAGTACCAGGACCCTACTGCTATAGTACCAGGACCCTACTGCTATAGTACCAGGACCCTACTGCTATAGTACCAGGACCACTCTGCTATAGTACCAGGACCCTACTGCTATAGTACCAGGACCCTACTGCTATAGTACCAGGACCCGCTGCTGCTGTACCAGGACCCTACTGCTATAGTACCAGGACCCTACTGCTATAGTACCAGGACCCTACTGCTATAGTACCAGGACCCTACTGCTATAGTACCAGGACCCTACTGCTATAGTACCAGGACCCCCTACTGCTATAGTACCAGGACCCTACTGCTATAGTACCAGGACCCTACTGCTATAGTACCAGGACCCTACTGCTATAGTACCAGGACCCTACTGCTATAGTACCAGGACCCTACTGCTTATTAGTACCAGGACCCTACTGCTATAGTACCAGGACCCTACTGCTATAGTACCAGGACCCTACTGCTATAGTACCGCAGGACCCTACTGCTATAGTACCAGGACCCTACTGCTATAGTACCAGGACCCTACTGCTATAGTACCAGGACCCTACTGCTATAGTACCAGGACCCTACTGCTATAGTACCAGGACCCTACTGCTATAGTACCAGGACCCTACTGCTAAGTACCAGGACCCTACTGCTATAGTACCAGGACCCTACTGCTATAGTACCAGGACCCTACTGCTATAGTACCAGGACCCTACTGCTATAGTACCAGGACCCTACTGCTATAGTACCAGGACCCTACTGCTATAGTACCAGGACCCTACTGCTATAGTACCAGGACCCTACTGCTATAGTACCAGGACCCTACTGCTATAGTACCAGGACCCTACTGCTATAGTACCAGGACCCTACTGCTATAGTACCAGGACCCTACTGCTATAGTACCAGGACCCTACTGCTATAGTACCAGGACCCTACTGCTATAGTCCAGACCAGGACCCTACTGCTATAGTACCAGGACCCTACTGCTATAGTACCAGGACCCTACTGCTATAGTACCAGGACCCTACTGCTATAGTACCAGGACCCTACTGCTATAGTACCAGGACCCTACTGCTATAGCTGCGTACCAGGACCCTACTGCTATAGTACCAGGACCCTACTGCTATAGTACCAGGACCCTACCACCGCTACTGCTATAGTACCAGGACCCTACTGCTATAGTACCAGGACCCTACTGCTATAGTACCAGGACCCTACTGCTATAGTACCAGGACCCTACTGCTGTAGTACCAGGACCCTACTGCTATAGTACCAGAACCCTACTGCTATAGTACCAGGACCCTACTGCTATAGTACCAGGACCCTACTGCTATAGTACCAGGACCCTACTGCTATAGTACCAGGACCCTACTGCTATAGTACCAGGACCCTACTGCTATAGTACCAGGACCCTACTGCTATAGTACCAGGACCCTACTGCTATAGTACCAGGACCTACTGCTATAGTACCAGGACCCTACTGCTATAGTACCATTGTACCAGGACCCTACTGCTATAGTACCAGGACCCTACTGCTATAGTACCAGGACCCTAACTGCTATAGTATTCCTGTGTTCCCCTGTTCTAAAGCATTCTAGTGCTTTTCTCGTTCTAGAGTTATTTCTCATGTTCTCTTCCCATTCTGTCTCTTAAAAGGAGGAATAATATGTATTTACTGTTTTCTACAGCGAAACTATGTGAGTAAATAAGGTGCCTAATGTCAAAGGGGCTAATGTCATGTTTAAGCAGACATAGGAACCCTAATGTCATGTTAGGAGCAGACATAGGACCCCTAATGTCCTTGTTGAAACATAGACTAATGTCATGTTATGAACAGACATAGGACGCCCTAATGTCCTTGTTGAGGAGACATAGGAACCTTAATGTCATGTTATGAACAGACATAGGACGCCCTAATGTCCTTGTTGAGGAGACATTGGAACCCTAATATCATGTTATGAACAGACATAGGACGCCCTAATGTCATGTTATGAACAGACATAGGAACCCTAAGTACAGAACTCAGAACATGGAATGAAGACAGGAAACTGAACGATGTTTAGAAGCTCAATATTCTGCTTTATTGCAAATTGTGATCATACCAGACAGTAAAGTCCATTAACTGGTACTGCAGAACCCAACACCCTTTCTGTTCAGACTGTGGTTTGCATTTTGGCTTTATGATTCTGCAATATCCACAGAGCAACATAAAAGGATACTTCTGGATGTTGGCCGTGAGTTCACCTGACTCTGGGAAACTAGATAAACGACCTCATTGCCAACATCCAGAAGTATCCCTTTAAAGAACCAATCAAAAACGACGTCTGTAAATCACACTTCCTATTATATGCACAATTTTCAGTTGATTACACATTAGGTAGTAGGAACACAAAAATACTACAATATATTAAAAACTTTGGGTATTGGATAGAAAAACGTCATTTAAAAAACGACACAAGCAGTTACAGCTTTGATGGACGATGTTGAATTAAAAAGTAATTTTATTTTTCATACCCAGAATTCATAATACTCCTCAGTGTATCGTAATAGAACTGAGAAATCCCACCCGCCTCCTCCTTATAGCAGGTATAAATGGTACTAGCTGGGGCAGTCAAGATGGCAGAAGTACCATGTAATGTCTAGACTCATTCATCTCTCAACAATAGGTTCATAATACATGCCTTAATTCTGTCTTTGACCCCCAACCACATTGAAGACATAAAAAAAAACACGCGTTTATTCACAACCACTTGTAAAACAAGACTAATCTAGCTTCTTTCGGTAAGACACTTTGTCTTTGGTTTCCTGTAGTTTATCAGAGAACATGTCTTTCGTCTCCTCCATTTTTCCAGAGAAACGTTCTTTGGTCTCCTCCATTTTTCCAGAGAAACGTTCTTTGGTCTCCTCCATTTTTCCAGAGAAACGTTCTTTGGTCTCCTCCATTTTTCCAGAGAAACGTTCCTTCGTCTCCTCCATCTTTCCAGAGAAACGTTCCTTCGTCTCCTCCATCTTTCCAGAGAAACGTTCTTTCGTCTCCTCCATTTTGTCGGAAATACCAGACAATCGTTCTTTCGTATCTTCCATTTTCCCCGAGAGTAGTTCTTTAGTTTCCTCCATTTTCTCTGTGAGTTTCTCCCTGGTCTCTTCCATCCGGTCCTGCAGGTAGTCTTTGACGGGCGGAGGGGTAGAGAAGTAGCCGTGTTTACGGAGGTACTGCACTGAGAAGGACGTCCCACCCAGAGTCACCGTGTATCTGGCAGGTGTTGCAATCTGAAGGAAAATCGGGATAAAAGAGAGCCACTAAGTTCAGTAGAACAAGTGAAATGAAGCTGGTGTTGAAATCTGAGTATTTCTGCTTACCTTGAACAAGTTATAGTCCGCGAGCATTCTTACCTTGTGCAAGTCATAGTCCGCGAGCATTCTTACCTTGTGCAAGTCATAGTCCATGCCGAGCATTCTTACCTTGTGAAAGTCATAGTCCGCGAGCATTCTTACCTTGAACAAGTCATAGTCCGTGAGCATTCTTACCTTGAACAAGTCATAGTCCGTGAGCATTCTTACCTTGAACAAGTCATAGTCCGCGAGCATTCTTACCTTGTACAAGTCATAGTCCGCGAGCATTCTTACCTTGAACAAGTCTTAGTCCGCGAGCATTCTTACCTTGAACAAGTCATAGTCCGCGAGCATTCTTACCTTGAACAAGTCATAGTCCGCGAGCATTCTTACCTTGAACAAGTCATAGTCCGCGAGCATTCTTACCTTGAACAAGTCATAGTCCGCGAGCATTCTTACCTTGAACAAGTCATAGTCCGCGAGCATTCTTACCTTGTACAAGTCATAGTCCGCGAGCATTCTTACCTTGAACAAGTCATAGTCCGCGAGCATTCTTACCTTGAACAAGTCATAGTCCGCGAGCATTCTTACATTGTACAAGTCATAGTCCGCGAGCATTCTTACCTTGTGCAAGTCATAGTCCGTGAGCATTCTTACCTTGAACAAGTCATAGTCCGCGAGCATTCTTACCTTGAACAAGTCATAGTCCGGAGCATTCTTACCTTGAACAAGTCATAGTCCGCGAGCATTCTTACCTTGAACAAGTCATAGTCCGCGAGCATTCTTACCTTGAACAAGTCATAGTCCGCGAGCATTCTTACCTTGAACAAGTCATAGTCCGTGAGCATTCTTACCTTGTGCAAGTCATAGTCCGACGCATTCTTACCTTGTGCAAGTCATAGTCCGCGAGCATTCTTACCTTGTACAAGTCATAGTCCGCGAGCATTCTTACCTTGTACAAGTCATAGTCCGCGAGCATTCTTACCTTGAACAAGTCATAGTCCGCGAGCATTCTTACCTTGTGCAAGTCATAGTCCGCGAGCATTCTTACCTTGAACAAGTCATAGTCCGCGAGCATTCTTACCTTGAACAAGTCATAGTCCGTGAGCATTCTTACCTTGAACTGAGCCTTCAGAAAGTATTCACACCCCTTGACTTTTTCCACATGTTGTTGTGTTAAAATGGATTAAATTCAGATTGTGCCACTGGCCTACACGCAATACACTATAATGTGTCAAAGTGGATTTATGTTTTTAGAAATGTTTACTAATGAATTAAAATGTAAAAGCTGAAATGTCTTTTAGTCAATAAGTATTCAACCCCTTTTCTTACGGTAAGCCTAAATAAATTCAGGAGTAAACATTTAGTTAAAATATGTACCATGCAGTAATCGCTCCTCCATTTCCGGGTTGATAAAATTCTCATATTTTGCCTAATTTCAGTTTGTGACAAAATAAACAAGTATATTGTAGAGAATCATTGTACCATCTAAAATAGCTGTGAAATATATTTGACATAACCATATTGTATTCTTAGCTGGTGTACAAAACCAAAAGAAAAAAACAATTAAACTTAAAGCACCGGAAGCATAGAAATAGCGACATAGAACAGATCTACCACTTCTTAGATATGCTTCCAATAAGAATGACAGATCTATAACTCACATTTCTGTGAATTTGGTCAGGTCTCCTAAGAAGTTACATATTGCAGCTTTAAAGAAAAAATCCACGTCAAAACCCCTCACATTCCTTTAATATACAGTGTTAAAATAACACAAATACGTGAGAATGTTTCTGTGAACAAATGTTTCATTTTGGCATTATAATAAGGTTGGTTGGTAGCTAAATGGAAAATCGTTGTGGAAATCTGTTGCAGCTCTACAAAATCCAAAGGGCTGGCACTAGCTGCACTGTAAATTTAGGAGTCTACAATCTCACCATATTCAACATGTAGATCGACGTGCCTCACAGTCGTTCACAATGGCCAAAACATTACAGCCCACTTGGAGTTTGCCAAAAGGCACCTAAAGGACTCTCAGACCATGAGAAACAAGATTCTCTGGTCTGATGAAACCAAGATTTAACTCTTTGGCCTGAATGCCAAGCGTCACGTCTGGAGGAAACCTGACACCATCCCTACGGTAAAGCATGGTGGTGGCAGCATCCTGCTGTGGGGGATGTTTTTCAGCGACAGGGACTGGGAGACTAGTCAGGATCGAGGGAAAGATGAACAGAGCAAAGTACAGAGAGATCCTTGATGAAAACCTGTTCGAGAGCACTCAGGACCTCAGTCTGGGGCGAAGGTTCACCTTCGACAACCACCAAGACAACGTAGGAATGGCTTCGGGACAAGTCTCTGAATGTCCTTGAGAGGCCCAGCCAGAGCCCGGACTTGAACCCAATCGAACATCTCTGGAGAGACCTGAAAATAGCTGTGCAGCGACGCTCCCCATCCAACCTGACAGAGCTTGAGAGGATCTGCAGAGAAGAATGGGAGAAACTCCCCAAATACAGGTGTGCCAAGCTTGTAGCGTCATACCCAAAGAAGACTAGAGGCTGTAATCGCTGCCAAAGGTGCTTCAACAAAGTACTGAGTAAAGGGTCTGAATACTTATGTAAAAGTCATATTTCATTATTTATTTATGTGATAAATTTGCAAACAAAATCTAAAAACCTGTTTTTGCTTTTGACATTATGGGGGTATTGTGTGTAGATTGATGAGGGGAAAACACAATCTAATACATTTTTAGAATAAGGCTGTAACAAAACGTGGAAAAAGTCACGGCGTCTGAATACTTTCCGAATGCACTGCATCATAGGCAGGGAGTATTCTCACCTTGTACATGACATAGGCAGGGAGTATTCTCACCTTGTACATGACATAGGCAGGGGAGTAGTCTCACCTTGTACATGACATAGGCAGGGAGTATTCTCACCTTGTACATGACATAGGCAGGGGAGTATTCTCACCTTGTACATGACATAGGCAGGGGAGTATTCTCACCTTGTACATGACATAGGCAGGGAGTATTCTCACCTTGTACATGACATAGGCAGGGAGTATTCTCACCTTGTACATGACATAGGCAGGGAGTATTCTCACCTTGTACATGACATAGGCAGGGAGTATTCTCACCTTGTACATGACATAGGCAGGGAGTATTCTCACCTTGTACATGACATAGGCAGGGAGTATTCTCACCTTGTACATGACATAGGCAGGGGAGTATTCTCACCTTGTACATGACATAGGCAGGGAGTAGTCTCACCTTGTACATGACATAGGCAGGGAGTAGTCTTACCTTGTACATGACATAGGCAGTGAGTTTTCTTACCTTGTACATGACATAGGCAGGGAGTATTCTCACCTTGTACATGACATAGGCAGTGAGTTCTCACCTTGTACATGACATAGGCAGGGAGTAGTCTTACCTTGTACATGACATAGGCAGGGAGTATTCTTACCTTGTACATGACATAGGCAGGGAGTATTCTCACCTTGTACATGACATAGGCAGGGAGTATTCTCACCTTGTACATGACATAGGCAGGGAGTATTCTCACCTTGTACATGACATAGGCAGGGAGTAGTCTCACCTTGTACATGACATAGGCAGGGAGTATTCTCACCTTGTACATGACATAGGCAGGGAGTATTCTCACCTTGTACATGACATAGGCAGGGAGTATTCTCACCTTGTACATGACATAGGCAGGGAGTATTCTCACCTTGTACATGACATAGGCAGGGGAGTAGTCTTACCTTGTACATGGCATAGGCAGGGGAGTAGTCTTACCTTGTACATGACATAGGCAGGGAGTATTCTCACCTTGTACATGACATAGGCAGGGAGTAGTCTTACCTTGTACATGACATAGGCAGTGAGTAGTCTTACCTTGTACATGACATAGGCAGTGAGTTTTCTTACCTTGTACATGACATAGGCAGGGAGTTCTTACCTTGTACATGACATAGGCAGGGAGTAGTCTTACCTTGTACATGACATAGGCAGGGAGTAGTCTTACCTTGTACATGACATAGGCAGTGAGTTCTTACCTTGTACAACATAGGCAGGGAGTAGTCTTACCTTGTACATGGCATAGGCAGTGAGGGCATAGCCACCAGAGGAGTGATTCAGCAGACCAACCACCTTCTCTGGTAAACCAATGAACTCCAGAAAAGGCACCACATTCACTCCCCTGTGAAATATACAGTGAGTTTAACTAAGGCCAGATACTGTGCCTTCACATGAAACAAATCACTGAGTTTGGCCAGTTTATTAGGTACACACCAACCCTGTTCACCCCCCAAAACGGTTAGCTTCTAGTGAAACAGTGGCAGCGGTTACCAAAATTCTGAAGAGAATTACACACCAAATACATACACATATATATATATATACACAAAAATATATATTATAATCTCGTCTTTAAATCATTGTAATGTGGTTTAACCTTTAAAAATCTAAATGAAAATGATTCAAATCTAAAAAGATAGAATTCAACTAGTGCCCTTAGATCATTGGGGGAAAAACCTGCACTTGACTGTTGTACTTCGAATAAAACTTTATTCGTCACATGCGCCGAACACAAGTGTAAACCTTCCTGTGAAATGCTTAATTACAAGCCCTTAACCTTTAGCGGGATCAAATTCAACAACATCCCGGTGAAATTGCAGGAGCGCCAAAATCAAAATTATAAATCGTAATATAAAAAATTCATGGAAATACAAGTGTCTTACATCATTGAAACGTTTGGAATCTCGGTAATGGAACTGCGTTGTCCGATATACAATAGCTATTACAGAGGAAAACAATGCCGTGGTTTTGTTTAAGAAGAGCGATAAACAACACTTTTTTTCCACCTTGACCGGGGTTTGATACATTCACATCGGAAGGTAAAAATAACGACTTACATTCTGAAATCTTTGCTCTAATTTGTCATCCTGAGGGGTCCCAGTGATCAAACGCAAGTGCCGTTTTCATTGATAAAAATCCATTTTTTTAATAGCCGAACACGAAACATTTTGTAAACCTCTTGTGTCGTGAATTCCGTCGCATTCAACTTTCGACGTAATTACACACTAAAACGTCCGTTTATCCAGTCGTGGGCTGGTTGTTAGTAAATACCTGATGGTTCTTTTCGCGGGACGTATTGACCCCCTGGGTTAATGTAGGAATCCCCAGGGGGGTTAATGTAGGAATCCCCAGGGGGGTTAGACCAGAGACAGGTGGGTTAATGTAGGAATCCCCAGGGGGGTTAGACCAGAGACAGGTGGGTTAATGTAGGAATCCCCAGGGGGGGTTAGATCAGAGACAGGTGGGTTAATGTAGGAATCCCCAGGGGGGATTAGACCAGAGACAGGTGGGTTAATGTAGGAATCCCCAGGGGGATTAGACCAGAGACAGGGGGGTTAATGTAGGAATCCCCAGGGGGGGTTGGACCAGAGACAGGTGGGTTAATGTAGGAATCCCCAGGGGGGGTTAGATCAGAGACAGGTGGGTTAATGTAGGAATCCCCAGGGGGGGGTTAGATCAGAGACAGGTGGGTTAATGTAGGAATCCCCAGGGGGGTTAATGTAGGAATCCCCAGGTGGGTTAATGTAGGAATCCCCAGGGGGGTTAGACCAGAGACAGGTGGGTTAATGTAGGAATCCCCAGGGGGGGTTAGACCAGAGACAGGGGGGTTAATGTAGGAATCCCCAGGTGGGTTAATGTAGGAATCCCCAGGGGGATTAATGTAGGAATCCCCAGGGGGGGTTAGACCAGAGACAGGGGGGTTAATGTAAGAATCCCCAGGGGGGTTAATGTAGGAATCCCCAGGTGGGTTAATGTAGGAATCCCCAGGGGGATTAATGTAGGAATCCCCAGGGGGGGTTAGACCAGAGACAGGGGGGTTAATGTAAGAATCCCCAGGTGGGTTAATGTAGGAATCCCCAGGGGGGTTAATGTAGGAATCCCCAGGGGGGGGGGGTTAGACCAGAGACAGGGGGGTTAATGTAGGAATCCCCAGGTGGGGATTAGACCAGAGACAGCTGACTCACTGCATAGCAGCGTAGTAGAAGGTTCCGAACCAGACGCTGGAAGTCAGGAGATGGACAGGTATCATCACCTTCCCGTACTGCTTAAAGGTCTTCTTGAACCTCTGGACCAGACCAATGGACTTGTCCTGCAGAGGGTCTATCTCTGGGGCCTCCACAGGCAGCTTGGAGGAGTCTGCCCCATAGACGGGCTCTGTTCCAGCCAGGCTGGGGGGATGGCTGGGTGGGTTCTGGTCCTGGTCGTCTGGTTGGAGCTTGGGCCGTTCTACTGCCCTGTTAAAAGCTGAGGTACTGACCCAGCGCTGGCCGCGCCCGGGGGTCAGGCGGCCTACAACACACACCGACGCGGCCAGGCGTGCCTCACACGCTGACAGGCCCACGACCACGGACCGCACGTAGGCCATCTGCCGCAATACACCCTGGGACAGAACACGATGCATCTCCTCCTCCTCCTCCCTGAGACGTTTGACCACAGAGCCTGCAGACAGCACATCATCATCATCAGGGTTTACTATCAATTACAAGAGTAGTAATCATTAATGTTGATCAGTATATATTAAGTTAGGAACTGCTATAATCAGAGTGAAGAAACGTATCTGATGATATGATAATACATAATACCAAAACATACCTCCAACTAGAGTAGGACCACCATTAATCCAGCACCTGAAATGAAAACGTCCCAATTTAAAAGACCGATAAACAACACACAATCTAAAACACAGAAGTTAAAGCCACAACAGACTAATCCAGTAGCCACTAATGTGGATGATTCTCAGCAAAACAACCTAAAGTCTTGGTTGAACTAAGTTTACTAGCTAACGTTACACACAGCCACATTCGGATATATAGCTAACAAGGCAAATAAAAAGCTAGCTAGCAAGCCAACTATAGTAAGTAGCTAGTCAGCTAGCTAAGTAGCTAGCAAGCCAACTATAGTAAGTAGCTAGTCAGCTAGCTAAGTAGCTAGCAAGCCAACTATAGTAAGTAGCTAGTCAGCTAGCAAGCCAACTATAGTAAGTAGCTAGTCAGCTAGCAAGCCAACTATAGTAAGTAGCTAGTCAGCTGGCTAAGTAGCTAGCAAGCCAACTATAGTAAGTAGCTAGTCAGCTAGCAACCTATAGTAAGTAGCTAGTCAGCTAGCAAGCCAACTATAGTAAGTAGCTAGACAGCTAGCTAAGTAGCTAGCAAGCCAACTATAGTAAGTAGCTAGTCTGCTGGCTAAGTAGCTAGCAAGCCAACTATAGTAAGTAGCTAGTCTGCTGGCTAAGTAGCTAGCAAGCCAACTATAGTAAGTAGCTAGTCTGCTGGCTAAGTAGCTAGCAAGCCAACTATAGTAAGTAGCTAGTCTGCTGGCTAAGTAGCTAGCAAGCCAACTATAGTAAGTAGCTAGTCTGCTGGCTAAGTAGCTAGCAAGCCAACTATAGTAAGTAGCTAGTCAGCTAACTAAGTAGCTAGCAAGCCAACTATAGTAAGTAGCTTGTCAGCTAGCAAGCCAACTATAGTAAGTAGCTAGTCAGTTAGCAAGCCATCAATAGTAAGGAGCTAGTCAGCTAGCTAAGTAGCTAGCAAGCCAACTATAGTAAGTAGCTTGTCAGCTGGCTAAGTAGCGAGCAAGCCAACTATAGTAAGTAGCTAGTCAGCTAGCAAGCAAGCCAACTACAGTAAGTAGCTAGTCAGCTAGCTAAGTAGCTAGCAAGCCAACTATATATAGTAAGGAGCTAGTCAGCTAGCTAAATAGCTAGTCAGCTAGCTAAGTTACTATGTGCAAAGGTTAGCTACAGAACTTGCAAAACACCTAAATTGATCTTTCTAGAGCTAGCTGGCTGCCTAGCTGTCACATACGCAGTGGCTTCTGTGTGGTTGACATTGGGGGAGTCTGGAGGACGGAAAACTTCTTCACTTGTAAAAGCTTCCAGAACAATCCAGTGGAAACACGGGCCAGTTTTAGATATGGTTAAACTAACGTTAGTTATCTGGCTAATGCCTGATTCTGACAGAAAGCCAACTTGGGTTGTTAGCTTGCTAGCGAAGTTAGCTAGCCCACACTTGGCAAAGTAGTAGTTGTGTATACATTTTGTCGTGAAGTTGTAAAACTACGTGACAAAGCTCACAGGTAAAGGAATACATACATTCAAATTCAAGAGGTTTGATCCAGTCAAAAGTGTTTTCTGTAGTTATATGAGCCATAAGTTCATAGAATTGACCGTCCTGTCAGTAGAAGACCTTAAAGCAAAGAGCGAGGGGGGATCCGCGTGTCCTCGGACCGCGCAATGCATCATGGGATTCCGAGTTCATTTGACGCGAGATTTGGGTGTCTGTAAACTGCGGAAAAACAACACTTCCCGGCATGCCTAACACCTTTCAGTCACAATTTCCGTTTCTTTGACAGAGAAAACCTCTAGTCCAGCGGATAAGAACCAAATATACCCACAAATCGTTCCGTTTTATGTTGCAAGTATCAAACTTGGTACACTAACACTCAAATGCAAACGTTACCTTTTTGTTGTTGTAAATATAGTCATCACATTCACTGCACTTAGCCTGTAATAAAACCTTAAGTCCATCTTTATGGAACTAACTGCACATTCTCTCTTATATTCAATGTGATGTTTCTCTGTTCCTTGTTTCGCTCTTTTCTGTGGTGCAGATCTTTTAGCAACTTGATGGTATAGCAAAAGCCTAATAAACTTGACATTATTAACTTGAATTGTCTCTCTTTATTTTACCTCACAAACAAAATCACTTATAGTCTAGGTATAGTCCCCTGTATCTCAGTTGGTAGCGCATGGTGCTTGCAATACCAGGGTTGTGTGTTTGATTCCCACGGGGTGAAGTACATAAATGTATTTACTCACTAATGTACGTGGTGTCTGCTGAATGTAAAGCAAAATTGTTTTTTTTTATTATCGCCAGTATAACTTAACAGCTTTGACGTGCATCGTCCAAACAGCGGCTGAAGGGCAAATATAATGGTGACGTCATCTTGCCAATGTGCAAACGCTCTCCATACCACATCAGCCCAATGTATAATGTATGTGTGCTGTCTGGGAAGACCTTATGGGGGTCATGTTGAGGTCATTTTGACCATAGTCTAGCAGCTACGGGAAATAATTATGGACTTTCTGATAGAGCCACATTCCACACACAGCTGGGGCATGTCTAAACAAGTATTGTTTTTTTTGTCTATAGTGCCAGCACAGATTTTGTCCATTTCCAATATGGCGGCCATTTCCAATATGGCGGCCATTCCCAATATGGCGGCCATTCAGCTGCAGAGGGTCATATTGGACTAGATTCACTTGGCCATATCTCCACACATAATTGGTGCATACAGCCCAATGATGACTTAAAATGTTTGAGGGGGTCTAGTAAAAAAAAATTATCAAATGGCCCCAAAATGCCATATATACATATCCTTTAAACGTTTAGTAGAAAATGGTGAAAGCGAGTTACTGCTTTTTGTAAATATTTTCGCGGCTAGTTCCAATAGTTTAAATGTAAACACTCTAAAAAGTAATATATATATATTGGTGTTCCCTGAAGTTTACTGATTGCAATGATATAATTTTTCTTTGTGTCAATTTTAATACAAATTACTGGAAACCTGCCCTGTACACGTGACCCATTTTAACAAAAAAATACTTTTTATGATGAGACCTTCCAGCCATTAGACAAAGGAAAAGTGTATAGAAAGATGTGTAGCTATAGTTGCAGATTTACCCTGTTATACTCAGTGGTGGAGGGATAGTTTTGTCAGTCTTTGTTGTGTGTTTCCAAGTTAAGAGTAGTTTCGTTTCCTATTTTCCATGTATATTTTAGTTAATCATTACATTGAGATTTCCTTATTTTCCTTTTTGAGATGTATTGATTTAATAGATTTATCATGATCACCTTTACCTTCTATGTTCTGCAACCTGCTTATTCATGTCTGCCCTGTTGCAGAACCACACACCAATCCCACTTTACCACGTCCAACCACAAGTCCTTAATAAATAACCAATCCCACTTTACCACGTCCAACCACAAGTCCTTAATAAATACACCAATCCAACTTTACCACAAGTCCTCTAATAAAAACCAATCCAACTTTACCACAAGTCCTCAATAAATATGTGAACTTCCAGTGGAACTCACACATGTGATGTAGTCTATTCACAGTCCCGCCGAGGATACCAGCCTGCCGTGCCACCAGCCTGCCGCAGTGCTACCAGCCTGTGCGCCGCCAGCAGATGGTGGTCTCGCTTTCTTAAAATATAGGTTGACATTGTGAGACTCTTCTGTGGTTTACAGGGGACACCTGGGAACCTTTCTCCCCGCTTGCTCAGTTTGGCCGGGCGGCCAGCTCTAAGGAGAGTCTTGGTGGTTCCAAACTCCTTCCATTTAAGAATGATGTAGGCCACTGTGTTCTTGGGGACCTTCAATGTTGCAGACATTTTTTGATACCCTTTCCCCAGACATGTGCCTCAACACAATCCTGTCTCGGAGCTCTACGGACAATTCCCTTCGACCTGGTTTTTGCTCTGACATGCACTGTCAACTATGAGACCTTATATAGACAGGTGTATGGCTTTCCAAATGCACCTGAGCTCAATTTCAAGTCTCATAGCCAAGGGTCTGAACACTTATGTAAATAAGGTATTTCGTTTTTTTATTTGTTATAAATGTGCAAACATTTCAAAAAACCTGTTTTGCTTTGTCATTATGGGGTAATGTGTGTAGATTGATGAGGAAAAACATTTAATACATTTTAGAATAAGGATGTAACGTAACATCATGTGGAAAAAGGGAAAGAGTCTGAATACTTTCTGAACGCACTGTAGTTACATACAGTATAATATACAGTACTTATCTATTCTGTATATAGTTATACATACTGTATAATATACAGTACTTATCTATTCTGTATATAGTTATACATACTGTATAATATACAGTAGTTATCTATTCTGTATATAGTTATACATACTGTATAATATACAGTACTTATCTATTCTGTATATAGTTATACATACTGTATAATATACAGTACTTATCTATTCTGTATATAGTTATACATACTGTATAATATACAGTAGTTATCTATTCTGTATATAGTTATACATACTGTATAATATACAGTACTTATCTATTCTGTATATAGTTATACATACTGTATAATATACAGTACTTATCTATTCTGTATATAGTTATACATACTGTATAATATACAGTACTTATCTATTCTGTATATAGTTATACATACTGTATAATATACAGTACTTATCTATTCTGTATATAGTTATACATACTGTATAATATACAGTACTTATCTATTCTGTATATAGTTATACATACTGTATAATATACAGTACTTATCTATTCTGTATATAGTTAAATGTATTGTATAATATACAGTACTTATCTATTCTGTATATAGTTATACATACTGTATAATATACAGTACTTATCTATTCTGTATATAGTTATACATACTGTATAATATACAGTACTTACCTATTCTGTATATAGTTATACATACAGTATAATATACAGTAGTTACCTATTCTGTATATAGTTATACATACTGTATAATATACAGTACTTATCTATTCTGTATATAGTTATACATACTGTATAATATACAGTACTTATCTATTCTGTATATAGTTATACATACTGTATAATATACAGTACTTATCTATTCTGTATATAGTTATACATACTGTATAATATACAGTACTTATCTATTCTGTATATAGTTATACATACTGTATAATATACAGTAGTTATCTATTCTGTATATAGTTATACATACTGTATAATATACAGTACTTATCTATTCTGTATATAGTTATACATACTGTATAATATACAGTACTTATCTATTCTGTATATAGTTATACATACTGTATAATATACAGTACTTATCTATTCTGTATATAGTTATACATACTGTATAATATACAGTAGTTATCTATTCTGTATATAGTTATACATACTGTATAATATACAGTACTTATCTATTCTGTATATAGTTATACATACTGTATAATATACAGTACTTATCTATTCTGTATATAGTTATACATACTGTATAATATACAGTACTTATCTATTCTGTATATAGTTATACATACTGTATAATATACAGTACTTATCTATTCTGTATATAGTTATACATACTGTATAATATACAGTACTTATCTATTCTGTATATAGTTATACATACTGTATAATATACAGTACTTATCTATTCTGTATATAGTTATACATACTGTATAATATACAGTACTTATCTATTCTGTATATAGTTATACATACTGTATAATATACAGTACTTATCTATTCTGTATATAGTTATACATACTGTATAATATACAGTACTTATCTATTCTGTATATAGTTATACATACTGTATAATATACAGTACTTATCTATTCTGTATATAGTTATACATACTGTATAATATACAGTACTTATCTATTCTGTATATAGTTATACATACTGTATAATATACAGTACTTATCTATTCTGTATATAGTTATACATACTGTATAATATACAGTACTTATCTATTCTGTATATAGTTATACATACTGTATAATATACAGTACTTATCTATTCTGTATATAGTTATACATACTGTATAATATACAGTACTTATCTATTCTGTATATAGTTATACATACTGTATAATATACAGTACTTATCTATTCTGTATATAGTTATACATACTGTATAATATACAGTACTTATCTATTCTGTATATAGTTATACATACTGTATAATATACAGTACTTATCTATTCTGTATATAGTTATACATACTGTATAATATACAGTACTTATCTATTCTGTATATAGTTATACATACTGTATAATATACAGTACTTATCTATTCTGTATATAGTTATACATACTGTATAATATACAGTACTTATCTATTCTGTATATAGTTATACATACTGTATAATATACAGTACTTATCTATTCTGTATATAGTTATACATACTGTATAATATACAGTACTTATCTATTCTGTATATAGTTATACATACTGTATAATATACAGTACTTATCTATTCTGTATATAGTTATACATACTGTATAATATACAGTACTTATCTATTCTGTATATAGTTATACATACAGTATAATATACAGTACTTATCTATTCTGTATATAGTTATACATACTGTATAATATACAGTACTTATCTATTCTGTATATAGTTATACATACTGTATAATATACAGTACTTATCTATTCTGTATATAGTTATACATACTGTATAATATACAGTACTTATCTATTCTGTATATAGTTATACATACTGTATAATATACAGTACTTATCTATTCTGTATATAGTTATACATACTGTATAATATACAGTACTTATCTATTCTGTATATAGTTATACATACTGTATAATATACAGTACTTATCTATTCTGTATATAGTTATACATACTGTATAATATACAGTACTTATCTATTCTGTATATAGTTATACATACTGTATAATATACAGTACTTATCTATTCTGTATATAGTTATACATACTGTATAATATACAGTACTTATCTATTCTGTATATAGTTATACATACTGTATAATATACAGTACTTATCTATTCTGTATATAGTTATACATACTGTATAATATACAGTACTTATCTATTCTGTATATAGTTATACATACTGTATAATATACAGTAGTTATCTATTCTGTATATAGTTACACATACTGTATAATATACAGTACTTATCTATTCTGTATATAGTTACACGTACTGTATAATATACAGTACTTATCTATTCTGTATATAGTTATACATACTGTATAATATACAGTAGTTATCTATTCTGTATATAGTTATACATACTGTATAATATACAGTAGTTATCTATTCTGTATATAGTTATACATACTGTATAATATACAGTAGTTATCTATTCTGTATAAAGTTATACATACTGTATAATATACAGTAGTTATCTATTCTGTATATAGTTATACATACTGTATAATATACAGTAGTTATCTATTCTGTATATAGTTATACATACTGTATAATATACAGTACTTATCTATTCTGTATATAGTTATACATACTGTATAATATACAGTAGTTATCTCTTCTGTATATAGTTATACATACTGTATAATATACAGTAGTTATCTATTCTGTATATAGTTATACATACTGTATAATATACAGTAGTTATCTATTCTGTATATAGTTATACATACTGTATAATATACAGTACTTATCTATTCTGTATATAGTTATACATACTGTATAATATACAGTACTTATCTATTCTGTATATAGTTATACATACTGTATAATATACAGTACTTATCTATTCTGTATATAGTTATACATACTGTATAATATACAGTAGTTACCTATTCTGTATATAGTTATACATACTGTATAATATACAGTAGTTACCTATTCTGTATATAGTTATACATACAGTATAATATACAGTACTTATCTATTCTGTATATAGTATACATACTGTATAATATACAGTAGTTATCTATTCTGTATATAGTTATACATACTGTATAATATACAGTAGTTATCTATTCTGTATATAGTTATACATACTGTATAATATACAGTAGTTATCTATTCTGTATATAGTTATACATACTGTATAATATACAGTAGTTATCTATTCTGTATATAGTTAAACATACTGTATAATATACAGTACTTATCTATTCTGTATATAGTTATACATACTGTATAATATACAGTAGTTACCTATTCTGTATATAGTTATACATACAGTATAATATACAGTACTTATCTATTCTGTATATAGTTATACATACTGTATAATATACAGTACTTATCTATTCTGTATATAGTTATACATACTGTATAATATACAGTGCTTATCTATTCTGTATATAGTTATACATACTGTATAATATACAGTACTTATCTATTCTGTATATAGTTATGCATACTGTATAATATACAGTAGTTATCTATTCTGTATATAGTTATACATACTGTATAATATACAGTACTTATCTATTCTGTATATAGTTATACATACTGTATAATATACAGTACTTATCTATTCTGTATATAGTTATACATACTGTATAATATACAGTACTTATCTATTCTGTATATAGTTTAATGTATTGTATAATATACAGTACTTATCTATTCTGTATATAGTTATACATACAGTATAATATACAGTACTTATCTATTCTGTATATAGTTAAATGTATTGTATAATATACAGTACTTATCTATTCTGTATATAGTTATACATACTGTATAATATACAGTACTTATCTATTCTGTATATAGTTATACATACAGTATAATATACAGTAGTTATCTATTCTGTATATAGTTATACATACTGTATAATATACAGTACTTATCTATTCTGTATATAGTTATACATAATGTATAATATACAGTACTTATCTATTCTGTATATAGTTATACATACTGTATAATATACAGTACTTATCTATTCTGTATATAGTTATACATAATGTATAATATACAGTACTTATCTATTCTGTATATAGTTATACATACTGTATAATATACAGTACTTATCTATTCTGTATATAGTTAAATGTATTGTATAATATACAGTACTTATCTATTCTGTATATAGTTATACATACAGTATAATATACAGTACTTATCTATTCTGTATATAGTTAAATGTATTGTATAATATACAGTACTTATCTATTCTGTATATAGTTATACATACTGTATAATATACAGTACTTATCTATTCTGTATATAGTTATACATACTGTATAATATACAGTACTTATCTATTCTGTATATAGTTATACATACAGTATAATATACAGTAGTTATCTATTCTGTATATAGTTATACATACTGTATAATATACAGTACTTATCTATTCTGTATATAGTTATACATAATGTATAATATACAGTACTTATCTATTCTGTATATAGTTATACATACTGTATAATATACAGTACTTATCTATTCTGTATATAGTTATACATAATGTATAATATACAGTACTTATCTATTCTGTATATAGTTATACATACTGTATAATATACAGTACTTATCTATTCTGTATATAGTTAAATGTATTGTATAATATACAGTACTTATCTATTCTGTATATAGTTATACATACAGTATAATATACAGTACTTATCTATTCTGTATATAGTTAAATGTATTGTATAATATACAGTACTTATCTATTCTGTATATAGTTATACATACTGTATAATATACAGTACTTATCTATTCTGTATATAGTTATACATACTGTATAATATACAGTACTTATCTATTCTGTATATAGTTATACATACAGTATAATATACAGTAGTTATCTATTCTGTATATAGTTATACATACTGTATAACATACAGTACTTATCTATTCTGTATATAGTTATACATACTGTATAATATACAGTACTTATCTATTCTGTATATAGTTATACATACTGTATAATATACAGTACTTATCTATTCTGTATATAGTTATACATACTGTATAATATACAGTACTTATCTATTCTGTATATAGTTATACATACTGTATAATATACAGTACTTATCTATTCTGTATATAGTTATACATACTGTATAATATACAGTACTTATCTATTCTGTATATAGTTATACATACTGTATAATATACAGTACTTATCTATTCTGTATATAGTTAAATGTATTGTATAATATACAGTACTTATCTATTCTGTATATAGTTATACATACTGTATAATATACAGTACTTATCTATTCTGTATATAGTTATACATACTGTATAATATACAGTAGTTATCTATTCTGTATATAGTTATACATACTGTATAATATACAGTACTTATCTATTCTGTATATAGTTATACATACTGTATAATATACAGTACTTATCTATTCTGTATATAGTTATACATACTGTATAATATACAGTAGTTATCTATTCTGTATAAAGTTAAATGTACTGTATAATATACAGTAGTTATCTATTCTGTATATAGTTATACATACTGTATAATATACAGTAGTTATCTATTCTGTATATAGTTTTACATACTATATAATATACAGTACTTATCTATTCTGTATATAGTTATACATACTGTATAATATACAGTACTTATCTATTCTGTATATAGTTATACATACTGTATAATATACAGTACTTATCTCTTCTGTATATAGTTAAATGTATTGTATAATATACAGTACTTATCTATTCTGTATATAGTTATACATACTGTATAATATACAGTAGTTATCTATTCTGTATATAGTTATACATACTGTATAATATACAGTACTTATCTATTCTGTATATAGTTATACATACTGTATAATATACAGTACTTATCTATTCTGTATATAGTTATACATACTGTATAATATACAGTACTTATCTATTCTGTATATAGTTATACATACAGTATAATATACAGTACTTATCTATTCTGTATATAGTTATACATACTGTATAATATACAGTACTTATCTATTCTGTATATAGTTATACATACTGTATAATATACAGTACTTATCTATTCTGTATATAGTTATACATACTGTATAATATACAGTACTTATCTATTCTGTATATAGTTATACATACTGTATAATATACAGTACTTATCTATTCTGTATATAGTTATACATACTGTATAATATACAGTACTTATCTATTCTGTATATAGTTATACATACTGTATAATATACAGTACTTATCTATTCTGTATATAGTTATACATACTGTATAATATACAGTACTTATCTATTCTGTATATAGTTATACATACTGTATAATATACAGTTATACATACTGTATAATATACAGTACTTATCTATTCTGTATATAGTTATACATACTGTATAATATACAGTACTTATCTATTCTGTATATAGTTATACATACTGTATAATATACAGTACTTATCTACATACTGTATAATATACAGTACTTATCTATTCTGTATATAGTTATACATACTGTATAATATACAGTACTTATCTATTCTGTATATAGTTATACATACTGTATAATATACAGTACTTATCTATTCTGTATATAGTTATACATACTGTATAATATACAGTACTTATCTATTCTGTATATAGTTATACATACTGTATAATATACAGTACTTATCTATTCTGTATATAGTTATACATTACTGTATAATATACAGTACTTATCTATTCTGTATATAGTTATACATACTGTATAATATACAGTACTTATCTATTCTGTATATAGTTATACATACTGTATAATATACAGTAGTTATCTATTCTGTATATAGTTATACATACTGTATAATATACAGTACTTATCTATTCTGTATATAGTTATACATACTGTATAATATACAGTAGTTATCTATTCTGTATATAGTTATACATACTGTATAATATACAGTACTTATCTATTCTGTATATAGTTATACATACTGTATAATATACAGTACTTATCTATTCTGTATATAGTTATACATACTGTATAATATACAGTACTTATCTATTCTGTATATAGTTATACATACTGTATAATATACAGTACTTATCTATTCTGTATATAGTTATACATACTGTATAATATACAGTACTTATCTATTCTGTATATAGTTATACATACTGTATAATATACAGTACTTATCTATTCTGTATATAGTTATACATACTGTATAATATACAGTACTTATCTATTCTGTATATAGTTATACATACTGTATAATATACAGTACTTATCTATTCTGTATATAGTTATACATACTGTATAATATACAGTACTTATCTATTCTGTATATAGTTATACATACTGTATAATATACAGTACTTATCTATTCTGTATATAGTTATACATACTGTATAATATACAGTACTTATCTATTCTGTATATAGTTATACATACTGTATAATATACAGTACTTATCTATTCTGTATATAGTTATACATACTGTATAATATACAGTACTTATCTATTCTGTATATAGTTATACATACTGTATAATATACAGTACTTATCTATTCTGTATATAGTTATACATACTGTATAATATACAGTACTTATCTATTCTGTATATAGTTATACATACTGTATAATATACAGTACTTATCTATTCTGTATATAGTTATACATACTGTATAATATACAGTACTTATCTATTCTGTATATAGTTATACATACTGTATAATATACAGTACTTATCTATTCTGTATATAGTTATACATACTGTATAATATACAGTACTTATCTATTCTGTATATAGTTATACATACTGTATAATATACAGTACTTATCTATTCTGTATATAGTTATACATACTGTATAATATACAGTACTTATCTATTCTGTATATAGTTATACATACTGTATAATATACAGTACTTATCTATTCTGTATATAGTTATACATACTGTATAATATACAGTACTTATCTATTCTGTATATAGTTATACATACTGTATAATATACAGTACTTATCTATTCTGTATATAGTTATACATACTGTATAATATACAGTACTTATCTATTCTGTATATAGTTATACATACTGTATAATATACAGTACTTATCTATTCTGTATATAGTTATACATACTGTATAATATACAGTACTTATCTATTCTGTATATAGTTATACATACTGTATAATATACAGTACTTATCTATTCTGTATATAGTTATACATACTGTATAATATACAGTACTTATCTATTCTGTATATAGTTATACATACTGTATAATATACAGTACTTATCTATTCTGTATATAGTTATACATACTGTATAATATACAGTAGTTATCTATTCTGTATATAGTTATACATACTGTATAATATACAGTACTTATCTATTCTGTATATAGTTATACATACTGTATAATATACAGTACTTATCTATTCTGTATATAGTTATACATACTGTATAATATACAGTACTTATCTATTCTGTATATAGTTATATGTACTGTATAATATACAGTAGTTATCTATTCTGTATATAGTTATACATACTGTATAATATACAGTAGTTATCTATTCTGTATATAGTTATACATACTGTATAATATACAGTACTTATCTATTCTGTATATAGTTATACATACTGTATAATATACAGTACTTATCTATTCTGTATATAGTTATACGTACTGTATAATATACAGTACTTATCTATTCTGTATATAGTTATACATACTGTATAATATACAGTACTTATCTATTCTGTATATAGTTATACATACTGTATAATATACAGTACTTATCTATTCTGTATATAGTTATACATACTGTATAATATACAGTAGTTATCTATTCTGTATATAGTTATACATACTGTATAATATACAGTAGTTATCTATTCTGTATAAAGTTAAATGTACAGTTCACAAACCATCCTCATTTCCCCGTACAGACAGTGTGAATTACAAAATTGTGGACTTTATGGAAATTAATTGTTGACATGACTGACATGGTGAACTCCATGAAATATAATGTTTCCTGTATGTACTGTGGATTTCTGTACCGATGTTCTCTGCACACGTAAATAAAATGCCTTATTGTCCAAGTATAACATTTATTTATTTATTTATTTACCACCTTTAACCAAGGCCCTATTCCCCATATAGTGCCCTACCATTAACCAAGGCCCTATTCCCCATATAGTGCCCTACCTTTAACCAAGGCCCTATTCCCCATATAGTGCCCTACCTTTAACCAAGGCCCTATTCCCCATATAGTGCCCTACCATTAACCAAGGCCCTATTCCCCATATAGTGCCCTACCATTAACCAAGGCCCTATTCCCCATATAGTGCCCTACCTTTAACCAAGGCCCTATTCCCCATATAGTGCCCTACCTTTAACCAAGGCCCTATTCCCCATATAGTCCACTACCTTTAACCAAGGCCCTATTCCCCATATAGTGCCCTACCTTTAACCAAGGCCCTATTCCCCATATAGTGCCCTACCTTTAACCAAGGCCCTATTCCCCATATAGTGCCCTACCTTTAACCAAGGCCCTATTCCCCATATAGTGCCCTACCTTTAACCAAGGCCCTATTCCCCATATAGTGCCCTACCTTTAACCAAGGCCCTATACCCCATATAGTGCCCTACCTTTAACCAAGGCCCTATTCCCCATATAGTCCACTACCTTTAACCAAGGCCCTATTCCCCATATAGTCCACTACCTTTAACCAAGGCCCTATTCCCCATATAGTGCCCTACCTTTAACCAAGGCCCTATTCCCCATATAGTGCCCTACCTTTAACCAAGGCCCTATACCCCATATAGTGCCCTACCTTTAACCAAGGCCCTATTCCCCATATAGTGCCCTACCTTTAACCAAGGCCCTATACCCCATATAGTGCCCTACCTTTAACCAAGGCCCACACACTGGTGGAAAGTTGTGCATTATCTAGGGAATTAGGGTCCAGCCAAAGCCCTTCATTGGAACAGAGCTTTGACCTTGTAGCAGAACGGTGAGTCTGAGCAGAGCAGCATCTTCCTGAAGGTGTGTCGTAGCTCTGCGCTGCGGAAGGCGTAGATGGCCGGGTCTACGGCGGCGTGACTCATCAGCAGAACCAAATTCAGCTGGAACAGAGAACGGTAGCACTCACAGTAAGGGTTCTCTACGCACACCATGAGGAGGAGGAGATGGAGGAAGAAAGGTGCCCAGCACACCACGAACACACCGAACAGCATGGTGAGCGTGAGAGCCCCCGGAGGCTGCGGTGAGGCGTGGCACTCCCGGGCAGCGCTGCAATCTTCCTGGCGTGGGACCGAGCCAACAGGAACATGTGGACGTAGAGGAAGAGGATGAGGAGCAGCGAGACGAGGAAGAGCACGATGAAAAAGATCTTGATGACCGCGGCGTCGCAGAACGCCACCATGACCGCCCCGGCGACGCCGCAAAGCGCCCAGATCCCCGCCAGGGCGGCGACGGCTCGCCTCATGGTCATGATGTTGTGGTAGCGCAGCGCGTGGAAGATGGTGACGTAGCGGTCCACAGCGATGGCCAGGAAGCTACAGATACAACCAATAAAGGACATGCAGAGCAGCGCGTCTATGACGTCGTCGACCCTCCGGACGGAGTCCCCTCGGGAGTCCAGTTGGCCGACGTCGCTGAACACCATCATCAGGGTCTCCCAGGTCTTGCAGAGGGAGGAGACGGTGTTGAACGTGGCCAGGCTACAGATAAACATGTACATCGGGGAGTGGAGGTTCTTGTTGCGCACCACGGCCAACACCACCAATAGGTTCTCACCGAGAGACACCATACCCAACACAAAGAACACCAGGTGGGGGACCTTCACCACCTGGCAGTCTGTGTGGTTGGACGGGAGAGCTGAGCCATCATTCATCATGGAGACCACAGACAGTGTCAGAGCAACGTCCAACAGCAGATCAGATCAGGGTGTTTCAGAGTAACGTCCAGAATAAATCAGATCAGAGTTTTTCAGAGTAACGTCCAGATCAGATCAGAACAGGGTGTTTCAGAGTAACGTCCAGATCAGATCAGAACAGGGCGTTTCATCTTTAATTCAGACAGTTGGTGGTACTGTCTCCTCAGCAGTGTGATGGCACTCTGAATGGACCTGCTGGGTGGTGGTTGGGTTGTGATGGATCACGTTAGTAGACCAGGTACTCTGGAGAGGAGGAGATGATTCTGGAGATGAGGAGATGATTCTGGAGAGGAGGAGATGATTCTAGAGAGGAGGAGATGATTCTGGAGAGGAGGAGATGATTCTGGAGAGGAGGAGATGATTCTGGAGAGGAGGAGATGATTCTGGAGAGGAGGAGATGATTCTAGAGAGGAGGAGATGATTCTGGAGAGGAGGAGATGATTCTGGAGAGGAGGAGATGATTCTGGAGAGGAGGAGATGATTCTAGAGAGGAGGAGATGATTCTAGAGAGGAGGAGATGATTCTAGAGAGGAGGAGATGATTCTAGAGAGGAGGAGATGATTCTGGAGAGGAGGAGATGATTCTGGAGAGGAGGAGATGATTCTAGAGAGGAGGAGATGATTCTAGAGAGGAGGAGATGATTCTAGAGAGGAGGAGATGATTCTAGAGAGGAGGAGATGATTCTGGAGAGGAGGAGATGATTCTAGAGAGGAGGAGATGATTCTAGAGAGGAGGAGATGATTCTAGAGAGGAGGAGATGATTCTAGAGAGGAGGAGATGATTCTGGAGAGGAGGAGATGACACCCACCTGTGGAAAGAACAAAAACATGAAAGAAATTACATCAAATTTAATTGAACACAAGATGAGATAATGGCCAGGACATCGTGATATACAGGCCTAAGGCCTTGCCATCGTGATATACAGGCCTAAGGCCTGTGTGTGTGTGTGTGTGTGTGTGTGTGTGTGTGTGTGTGTGTGTGTGTGTGTGTGTGTGTGTGTGTGTGTGTGTGTGTGTGGTGTGTGTGTGTGTGTGTGTGTGTGTGTGTGTGGTGTGTGTGTGTGTGTGTGTGGTGTGTGTGTGTGTGTGGTGTGTGTGTGTGTGTGTGTGTGTGTGTGTGTGTGTGTGTGTGTGTGGTGTGTGTGTGTGGTGTGTGGTGTGTGTGTGTGTGTGTGTGTGTGTGTGTGTACGCGTGTGTTTGTTATGTGTGTATGTATGTAGTGTATGTAGTGTATGTGCACGTGTGGGGAAGCCAAGACTCCTCCACTCCAAAGAAAAACATATTACAGCATATGTGTTGTGATAATTGTGTTGTTTGCTCTATAACCTGTTAGTTCATATGCCTTGCCATCGTGATATATAGGCCTTGCCATCGTGATATATAGGCCTAAGGCCTTGCCATCGTGATATATAGGCCTAAGGCCTTGACATCGTGATATATAGGCCTTGCCATCGTGATATATAGGCCTTGCCATCGTGATATACAGGCCTAAGGCCTTGCCATCGTGATATATAGGCCTAAGGCCTTGCCATCGTGATATACAGGCCTTGCCATCGTGATATATAGGCCTAAGGCCTTGCCATAGTGATATATACGCCTAAGGCCTTGCCATCGTGATATATAGGCCTAAGGCCTTGCCATCGTGATATACAGGCCTAAGGCCTTGCCATCGTGATATATAGGCCTAAGGCCTTGCCATCGTGATATACAGGCCTAAGGCCTTGCCATCGTGATATACAGGCCTAAGGCCTTGCAATCGTGATATACAGGCCTTGCCATCGTGATATATAGGCCTAAGGCCTTGCCATCGTGATATATAGGCCTTGCCATCGTGATATATAGGCCTAAGGCCTTGCCATTGTGATATACAGGCCTTGCCATCGTGATATACAGGCCTAAGGCCTTGCCATCGTGATATACAGGCCTGAGGCCTTGCCATCGTGATATATAGGCCTAAGGCCATCGTGATATACAGGCCTAAGGCCTTGCCATCGTGATATACAGGCCTTGCCATCGTGATATATACGCCTAAGGCCTTGCCATCGTGATATATAGGCCTAAGGCCTTGCCATCGTGATATACAGGCCTTGCCATCGTGATATATAGGCCTAAGGCCTTGCCATCGTGATATACAGGCCTAAGGCCTTGCCATCGTGATATACAGGCCTAAGGCCTTGCAATCGTGATATACAGGCCTTGCCATCGTGATATATAGGCCTAAGGCCTTGCCATAGCGATATATACGCCTAAGGCCTTGCCATCGTGATATATAGGCCTAAGGCCTTGCCATCGTGATATACAGGCCTTGCCATCGTGATATAGGCCTAAGGCCTTGCCATCGTGATATACAGGCCTAAGGCCTTGCCATCGTGATATACAGGCCTAAGGCCTTGCAATCGTGATATACAGGCCTTGCCATCGTGATATATGGGCCTAAGGCCTTGCCATAGTGATATATAGGCCTAAGGCCTTGCCATCGTGATATATAGGCCTTGCCATCGTGATATATAGGCCTAAGGCCTTGCCATCGTGATATACAGGCCTTGCCATCGTGATATACAGGCCTGAGGCCTTGCCATCGTGATATACAGGCCTGAGGCCTTGCCATCGTGATATACAGGCCTGAGGCCTTGCCATCGTGATATATAGGCCTAAGGCCTTGCCATCGTGATATACAGGCCTTGCCATCGTGATATACAGGCCTGAGGCCTTGCCATCGTGATATATAGGCCTGAGGCCTTGCCATCGTGATATACAGGCCTAAGGCCTTGACATCGTGATATACAGGCCTAAGGCCTTGACATCGTGATATATAGGCCTAAGGCCTTGCCATCGTGATATACAGGCCTAAGGCCTTGACATCGCGTGATATACAGGCCTAAGGCCTTGCCATCGTGATATATAGGCCTAAGGCCTTGCCATCGTGATATACAGGCCTAAGGCCTTGCCATCGTGATATACAGGCCTTGCCATCGTGATATATAGGCCTTGCCATCGTGATATATAGGCCTAAGGCCTTGACATCGTGATATATAGGCCTAAGGCCTTGCCATTGTGATATATAGGCCTAAGGCTGTTTCATCAGACCAGAGGACATTTCTCCTAAAAGTACGATCTTTGTCCCCATGTGCAGTTGCAAACCGTAGTCTGGCTTTTTTTTAATGGCGGTTTTGGAGCAGAGGCTTCTTCCTTGCAGAGCGGCCTTTCAGGTTATGTCGATATAGGACTCGTTTTACTGTGGATATAGATACTTTTATACCTGTTTCCTCCAGCATCTTCACAAGGTCCTTTGCTGTTGTTCTGGGATTTATTTGCACTTTTTCGCACCAAAGCACATTCATCTCTAGGGAGACAGAACGCGTCTCCTTCCTGAGCGGTATGACGGCTGCGTGGTCCCATGGTGTTTATACTGGTGTACTATTGTTTGTACAGATGAACGTGGTACCTTCAGGCGTTTGGAAATTGCTCCCAGGGATGAACCAGACTTGTGGAGGTCTATAATTTTTTTTTCAAAGGTCTTGGCTGATTTATTTAGATTTTCCCAGGATGTCAAGCAAAGAGGCACTGAGTCCAATTGACTCAAATGATGTCAATTAGCCTATCAGAAGCTTTTAAAGCCATGACATCATTTGACTGGAATTTTCCAAGCTGTTTAAAGGCAACTTAGTGTATGTAAACTTCTGACCCACTGGAATTGTGATACAGCGAATGATAAGTGAAATAATCTGTCTGTAAACAATTGTTGGAAAAATGACTTGTGTCGTGCACAAAGTAGCTGACATCGCTCGTCCGTATGTATATTAGTCTTTAGATGTGTGTGCATTGGGTATCTGCTGTGTAATGTGTGTGTATTGGGTATATGCTGTGTAATGTGTGTGTATATGCTGTGTAATGTGTGTGTATTGGGTATATGCTGTGTAATGTGTGTGTATATGCTGTGTAATGTGTGTGCATTGGGTATATGCTGTGTAATGTGTGTGTATATGCTGTGTAATGTGTGTGTATATGCTGTGTAATGTGTGGGTATCTGCTGTGTAACGTGTGTGTATTGGGTATATGCTGTGTAATGTGTGGGTATCTGCTGTGTAATGTGTGTGTATATGCTGTGTAATGTGTGTGTATATGCTGTGTAATGTGTGTGCATTGGGTATATGCTGTGTAATGTGTGTGTATATGCTGTGTAATGTGTGTGTATATGCTGTGTAATGTGTGTGTATATGCTGTGTAATGTGTGTGCATTGCGTATCTGCTGTGTAACTCGTTAGATATTACTGCACAGACGGAGCAAGAAGCACAAGCGTTTCACTACACCCCGCGTTCACTGCACCCGCGATTCACTGCACCCGCGTTTCACTGCACCCGCGATTCACTGCACCCGCGATTCACTACACCCGCGATTCACTGCACCCGCGTTTCACTACACCCGCGATTCACTACACCCGCGTTTCACTACACCCGCGTTTCACTGCACCCGCGTTTCACTACACTATCTTAGTCCGTTCCGCTCTGACATCGCTCGTCCGTATGTATATTAGTCTTAATTCATTCCTACTTAGATGTGTGTGCATTGGGTATATGCTGTGTAATGTGTGGGTATATGTGTGTAATGTGGGGTATATGCTGTGTAATGTGTGTGTATTGGGTATCTGCTGTGTAATGTGTGTGCATTGGGTATCTGCTGTGTAATGTGTGGGTATATGCTGTGTAATGTGTGGGTATCTGCTGTGTAATGTGTGGTATATGCTGTGTAATGTGTGTGTATTGGGTATCTGCTGTGTAATGTGGGGTATTGGGTATCTGCTGTGTAATGTGTGTGTATATGCTGTGTAATGTGTGTGTATTGGGTATATGCTGTGTAATGTGTGTGTATTGGGTATCTGCTGTGTAATGTGTGTTATTGGGTATCTGCTGTGTAATGTGTGTGTATTGGGTATATGCTGTGTAATGTGTGGGTATTGGGTATATGCTGTGTAATGTGTGTGTATATGCTGTGTAATGTGTGTGTATTGGGTATATGCTGTGTAATGTGTGTGTATATGCTATGTAATGTGTGTGTATTGGGTATCTGCTGTGTAATGTGTGGGTATTGGGTATATGCTGTGTAATGTGTGTGTATATGCTGTGTAATGTGTGTGTATATGCTGTGTAATGTGTGTGTATTGGGTATCTGCTGTGTAATGTGTGTGTATATGCTGTGTAATGTGTGTGTATTGGGTATCTGCTGTGTAATGTGTGTGCATTGGGTATATGCTGTGTAATGTGTGTGTATATGCTGTGTAATGTGTGTGTATTGGGTATATGCTGTGTAATGTGTGTGTATTGGGTATCTGCTGTGTAATGTGTGTGTATTGGGTATCTGCTGTGTAATGTGTGTGTATATGCTGTGTAATGTGTGTGTATTGGGTATCTGCTGTGTAATGTGTGTGTATATGCTGTGTAATGTGTGTGTATTGGGTATATGCTGTGTAATGTGTGTGTATTGGGTATCTGCTGTGTAATGTGTGTGTATTGGGTATCTGCTGTGTAATGTGTGTGTATTGGGTATCTGCTGTGTAATGTGTGGGTATTGGGTATATGCTGTGTAATGTGTGTGTATATGCTGTAATGTGTGTATTGGGTATATGCTGTGTAATGTGTGTGTATATGCTATGTAATGTGTGTGTATTGGGTATCTGCTGTGTAATGTGTGGGTATTGGGTATATGCTGTGTAATGTGTGTGTATATGCTGTGTAATGTGTGTGTATATGCTGTGTAATGTGTGTGTATTGGGTATCTGCTGTGTAATGTGTGTGTATATGCTGTGTAATGTGTGTGTATTGGGTATCTGCTGTGTAATGTGTGTGCATTGGGTATATGCTGTGTAATGTGTGTGTATATGCTGTGTAATGTGTGTGTATTGGGTATATGCTGTGTAATGTGTGTGTATTGGGTATCTGCTGTGTAATGTGTGTGTATTGGGTATATGCTGTGTAATGTGTGTGTATATGCTGTGTAATGTGTGTGTATTGGGTATCTTCTGTGTAATGTGTGTGTATTGGGTATCTGCTGTGTAATGTGTGTGTATATGCTGTGTAATGTGTGTGTATATGCTGTGTAATGTGTGTGTATCTGCTGTGTAATGTGTGGGTATTGGGTATATGCTGTGTAATGTGTGTGTATATGCTGTGTAATGTGTGTGTATATGCTGTGTAATGTGTGTATTGGGTATCTGCTGTGTAATGTGTGTGTATATGCTGTGTAATGTGTGTGTATTGGGTATCTGCTGTGTAATGTGTGTGCATTGGGTATATGCTGTGTAATGTGTGTGTATATGCTGTGTAATGTGTGTGTATTGGGTATATGCTGTGTAATGTGTGTGTATTGGGTATCTGCTGTGTAATGTGTGTGTATTGGGTATATGCTGTGTAATGTGTGTGTATATGCTGTGTAATGTGTGTGTATTGGGTATCTTCTGTGTAATGTGTGTGTATTGGGTATCTGCTGTGTAATGTGTGTGTATATGCTGTGTAATGTGTGTGTATATGCTGTGTAATGTGTGTGTATATGCTGTGTAATGTGTGTGTATCTGCTGTGTAATGTGTGGGTATCTGCTGTGTAATGTGTGTGTATATGCTGTGTAATGTGTGTGTATTGGGTATCTGCTGTGTAATGTGTGTGCATTGGGTATATGCTGTGTAATGTGTGTGTATATGCTGTGTAATGTGTGTGTATATGCTGTGTAATGTGTGTGTATATGCTGTGTAATGTGTGTGTATATGCTGTGTAATGTGTGTGTATTGTGTGTGCATTGGGTATCTGCTGTATAACTCGTTAGATATTACTGCACAGGCGGAGCAAGAAGCACAAGCATTTCACTGCACCCGCGTTTCACTGCACCCGCGATTCACTGCACCCGCGTTTCACTACACCCGCGTTTCACTACACCCGCGTTCACTGCACCGCGTTTCACTGCACCCGTTCACTGCACCGCGTTTCACTGCACCCGCGTTTCACTGCACCCGCGTTTCACTGCACCCGCGATTCACTGCACCGGCGTTTCACTGCACCCGCGATTCACTGCACCTGCGTTTCACTGCACCCGCGATTCACTGCACCCGCGATTCACTGCACCCGCGATTCACTGCACCCGCTTTCACTGCACCCGCGTTTCACTGCACCCGCGATTCACTGCACCGCGATTCACTGCACCACCATGTCTTAGATCTATCCAGGCTGAACTGTATCCACTGTATCCACCATGTCTTAGATCTATCCAGGCTGAACTGTATCCACCATGTCTTAGATCTATCCAGGCTGAACTGTATCCACCATGTCTTAGATCTATCCAGGCTGAACTGTATCCACTGTATCCACCATGTCTTAGATCTATCCAGGCTGAACTGTATCCACCATGTCTTAGATCTATCCAGGCTGAACTGTATCCACTGTATCCACCATGTCTTAGATCTATCCAGGCTGAACTGTATCCACCAAGATCTATCCAGGCTGAACTGTATCCACCATGTCTTAGATCTATCCAGGCTGAACTGTATCCACTGTATCCACCATGTCTTAGATCTATCCAGGCTGAACTGTATCCACCATGTCTTAGATCTATCCAGGCTGAACTGTATCCACCATGTCTTAGATCTATCCAGGCTGAACTGTATCCACCAAGATCTATCCAGGCTGAACTGTATCCACCATGTCTTAGATCTATCCAGGCTGAACTGTATCCACTGTATCCACCATGTCTTAGATCTATCCAGGCTGAACTGTATCCACCATGTCTTAGATCTATCCAGGCTGAACTGTATCCACTGTATCCACCATGTCTTAGATCTATCCAGGCTGAACTGTATCCACCATGTCTTAGATCTATCCAGGCTGAACTGTATCCACCATGTCTTAGATCTATCCAGGCTGAACTATTGATGAATCTTACCAGCGTGACGATATCTCTCCGAAAGCTCTCCAACCTGATGACTAGGAGGTCTTCAGGGCTGTTTAAAAATCCTTACAGGCTGTTGTGTTGTCCAGTCACTGTCCTGTCGGGTCTCATTACAGAGATCTATAGGAGAGTGGAACTGTACACTTCCTGCAGTAGGAGACTGAGGATATTTCCCAAATACCACCCTATTCACTACATAGTGCCCTGTGGGCCCTGGTCAAATGTAGTGTGCGCTGCATAGGGAATAGGTTGTCATTTGGGGAGGAAACCTGTGACGAACACTACTCTTGTTATTGTACCCTTGGGTGACGTCATCGACCGCTGGATGTTGTCTCTGCTGTTTCACAAGGCCTTCTGAACGACAACCCTCAACCCAAAAGCTGAAGCAAATTAAATGTTTTTTCTGTCATTGAAAGACGTGTGTTTTTCACCTACAGAAAAGCACTGACAATTATTATCTATTATCTAAATGAAATCTATTAGAAATGCATAACAAGGACCCAGCGCAGACTAACAGCATACCATACCAGGACCCAGTGCAGACTAACAGCATACCATACCAGGACCCAGTGCAGACCAGCAGCATACCATACAAGGACCCAGTGCAGACTAACAGCATACCATACCAGGACCCAGTGCAGACCAACAGCATACCATACCAGGACCCAGCGCAGACTAACAGCATACCGGGACCCAGTGCAGACCAACAGCATACCAGGACCCAGTGCAGACCAACAGCATACCATACCAGGACCCAGTGCAGACCAGCAGCATACCATACAAGGACCCAGTGCAGACTAACAGCATACCATACCAGGACCCAGTGCAGACCAACAGCATACCAGGACCCAGTGCAGACCAACAGCATACCATACCAGGACCCAGCACAGACCAACAGCATACCAGGACCCAGTGCAGACTAACAGCATACCAGGACCAAGTGCAGACCAACAGCATACCAGGACCCAGTGCAGACTAACAGCATACCATACCAGGACCCAGTGCAGACCAACAGCATACCAGGACCCAGTGCAGACTAACAGCATACCAGGACCCAGCGCAGACCAACAGCATACCAGGACCCAGTGCAGACTAACAGCATACCATACCAGGACCCAGCGCAGACCAACAGCATACCAGGACCCAGTGCAGACTAACAGCATACCATACCAGGACCCAGTGCAGACCAACAGCATACCAGGACCCAGTGCAGACTAACAGCATACCATACCAGGACCCAGTGCAGACTAACAGCATACCAGGACCCAGTGCAGACCAACAGCATACTAGGACCCAGTGCAGACTAACAGCATACCATAACAGGACCCAGTGCAGACTAACAGCATACCATACCAGGACCGAATGCAGACCAACAGCATACCATACCAGGACCCAGTGCAGACCAACAGCATACCATACCAGGACCCAGTGCAGACTAACAGCATACCATTCCAGGACCCAGTGCAGACCAACAGCATACCAGGACCCAGTGCAGACTAACAGCATACCATACCAGGACCCAGCGCAGACCAACAGCATACCACACCAGGACCCAGTGCAGACTAACAGCATACCAGGACCCAGCGCAGACCAACAGCATACCAGAACCCAGTGCAGACTAACAGCATACCATACCAGGACCCAGCGCAGACCAACAGCATACCAGGACCCAGTGCAGACTAACAGCATACCATACCAGGACCCAGTGCAGACTAACAGCATACCATAACAGGACCCAGTGCAGACTAACAGCATACCATACCAGGACCCAGTGCAGACTAACAGCATACCATACCAGGACCCATCGCAGACCAACAGTATACCATACCAGGACCCAGCGCAGACCAACAGTATACCATACCAGGACCCAGTGCAGACCAACAGCATACCATACCAGGACCCAGTGCAGACCAACAGCATACCATACCAGGACCCAGTGCAGACCAACAGCATACCATACCAGGACCCAGTGCAGACCAACATCATACCATACCAGGACCCAGTGCAGACCAACAGCATACCAGGACCCAGTGCAGACCAACAGCATACCAGGACCCAGTGCAGACCAACAGCATACCAGGACCCAGTGCAGACTAACAGCATACCATACCAGGACCCAGTGCAGACTAACAGCATACCATACCAGGACCCAGTTCAGACCAACAGCATACCATACCAGGACCCAGTGCAGACCAACAGCATACCATACCAGGACCCAGTGCAGACTAACAGCATACCATACCAGGACCCAGTGCAGACCAACAGCATACCATACCAGGACCCAGTGCAGACTAACAGCATACCATACCAGGACCCAGTGCAGACCAACAGCATACCATACCAGGACCCAGTGCAGACCAACAGCATACCAGGACCCAGTGCAGACCAACAGCATACCAGGACCCAGTGCAGACCAACAGCATACCAGGACCCAGTGCAGACCAACAGCATACCAGGACCCAGTGCAGACTAACAGCATACCATACCAGGACCCAGTGCAGACTAACAGCATACCAGGACCCAGTGCAGACTAACAGCATACCATACCAGGACCCAGTGCAGACCAACAGCATACCATACCAGGACCCAGTGCAGACCAACAGCATACCATACCAGGACCCAGTGCAGACTAACAGCATACCATACCAGGACCCAGTGCAGACCAACAGCATACCATACCAGGACCCAGTGCAGACCAACAGCATACCATACCAGGACCCAGTGCAGACCAACAGCATACCATACCAGGACCCAGTGCAGACCAACAGCATACCATACCAGGACCCAGTGCAGACCAACAGCATACCATACCAGGACCCAGTGCAGACAAACAGCATACCATACCAGGACCCAGTGCAGACTAACAGCATACCATACCAGGACCCAGTGCAGACCAACAGCATACCATACCAGGACCCAGTGCAGACCAACAGCATACCATACCAGGACCCAGTGCAGACCAACAGCATACCATACCAGGACCCAGTGCAGACCAACAGCATACCATACCA
This sequence comes from Salmo salar, assembly GCF_905237065.1. Lineage (NCBI taxonomy): Eukaryota > Metazoa > Chordata > Actinopteri > Salmoniformes > Salmonidae > Salmo > Salmo salar. Next base: position 28,704 of record NW_025549618.1, on the reverse strand, counting down.
GGACCCAGTGCAGACCAACTGCATACCATACCAGGACCCAGTGCAGACCAACAGCATACCATACCAGGACCCAGTGCAGACAAACAGCATACCATACCAGGACCCAGTGCAGACTAACAGCATACCATACCAGGACCCAGTGCAGACCAACAGCATACCATACCAGGACCCAGTGCAGACCAACAGCATACCATACCAGGACCCAGTGCAGACCAACAGCATACCATACCAGGACCCAGCGCAGACCAACAGCATACCATACCAGGACCCAGTGCAGACTAACAGCATACCATACCAGGACCCAGTGCAGACCAACAGCATACCATACCAGGACCCAGTGCAGACCAACAGCATACCATACCAGGACCCAGTGCAGACCAACAGCATACCATACCAGGACCCAGTGCAGACCAACAGCATACCATACCAGGACCCAGTGCAGACCAACAGCATACCATACCAGGACCCAGTGCAGACCAACAGCATACCAGGACCCAGTGCAGACCAACAGCATACCATACCAGGACCCAGTGCAGACCAACAGCATACCATACCAGGACCCAGTGCAGACCAACAGCATACCATACCAGGACCCAGTGCAGACCAACAGCATACCATACCAGGACCCAGTGCAGACCAACAGCATACCATACCAGGACCCAGTGCAGACCAACAGCATACCATACCAGGACCCAGTGCAGACCAACAGCATACCATAACAGTCCTCTCTCTCCTCCCCTTGGCTGCAGGGGAGGAGATCTGCCTGCTGCAGCGAGGGGAGGAGAGATGTAGTCTCTCTCCAGTGCAGACTGTCCTCTCTCTCCTCCCCCTGGCTGCAGCAGGCCGACTGTCCACAAGCAGCACCATATCACCAGGTAACATTCTGAGTATGTTGTCTATCACTAGCAGCACCATATCACCAGGTAACATTCTGAGTATGTTGTCTATCACTAGCAGCACCATATCACCAGGTAACATTCTGAGGATGTTGTCTAGCAGCACCATATCACCAGGTAACATTCTGAGTGTGTTGTCTAACAGCACCATATCACCAGGTAACATTCTGAGTATGTTGTCTAGCAGCACCATATCACCAGGTAACATTCTGGGTGTGTTGTCTATCACTAGCAGCACCATATCACCAGGTAACATTCTGAGTATGTTGTCTATCACTATCAGCACCATATCACCAGGTAACATTCTGAGTATGTGTCTAGCAGCACCATATCACCAGGTAACATTCTGAGTGTGTTGTCTAGCAGCACCATATTACCAGGTAACATTCTGAGTATGTTGTCTAGCAGCACCATATCACCAGGTAACATTCTGAGGATGTTGTCTAGCAGCACCATATCACCAGGTAACATTCTGAGTGTGTTGTCTAGCAGCACCATATCACCAGGTAACATTCTGGGTGTGTTGTCTAGCAGCACCATATCACCAGGTAACATTCTGAGTATGTTGTCTAGCAGCACCATATCACCAGGTAACATTCTGAGGATGTTGTCTAGCAGCACCATATCACCAGGTAACATTCTGAGGATGTTGTCTAGCAGCACCATATCACCAGGTAACATTCTGAGTGTGTTGTCTATCACTAGCAGCACCATATCACCAGGTAACATTCTGAGGATGTTGTCTAGCAGCACCATATCACCAGGTAACATTCGGAGGATGTTGTCTATCACTATCAGCACCATATCACCAGGTAACATTCTGAGTATGTTGTCTAGCAGCACCATATCACCAGGTAACATTCTGAGTGTGTAATCTAGCAGCACCATATCACCAGGTAACATTCTGAGTATGTTGTCTAGCAGCACCATATCACCAGGTAACATTCTGGGTGTGTTGTCTATCACTAGCAGCACCATATCACCAGGTAACATCTGAGTATGTTGTCTATCACTATCAGCACCATATCACCAGGTAACATTCTGAGTATGTTGTCTTGCAGCACCATATCACCAGGTAACATTCTGAGGATGTTGTCTAGCAGCACCATATCACCAGGTAACATTCTGAGTATGTTGTCTAGCAGCACCATATCACCAGGTAACATTCTGAGGATGTTGTCTAGCAGCACCATATCACCAGGTAACATTCTGAAGATGTTGTCTAGCAGCACCATATCACCAGGTAACATTCTGAGTGTGTTGTCTATCACTAACAGCACCATATCACCAGGTAACATTCTGAGTGTGTTGTCTAGCAGCACCATATCACCAGGTAACATTCTGAGGATGTTGTCTAGCAGCACCATATCACCAGGTAACATTCTGAGGATGTTGTCTAGCATCGCACCATATCACCAGGTAACATTCTGAGTATGTTGTCTAGCAGCACCATATCACCAGGTAACATTCTGAGGATGTTGTCTAGCAGCACCATATCACCAGGTAACATTCTGAGGATGTTGTCTAGCAGCACCATATCACCAGGTAACATTCTGAGTGTGTTGTCTATCACTAACAGCATCATATCACCAGGTAACATTCTGAGTGTGTTGTCTAGCAGCACCATATCACCAGGTAACATTCTGAGGATGTTGTCTAGCAGCACCATATCATCAGGTAACATTCTGAGTGTGTTGTCTAGCAGCACCATATCACCAGGTAACATTCTGAGTGTGTTGTCTAACAGCACCATATCACCAGGTAACATTCTGAGGATGTTGTCTAGCAGCACCATATCACCAGGTAACATTCTGAGTGTGTTGTCTAACAGCACCATATCACCAGGTAACATTCTGAGGATGTTGTCTAGCAGCACCATATCACCAGGTAACATTCTGAGTGTGTTGTCTAACAGCACCATATCACCAGGTAACATTCTGAGTGTGTTGTCTAACAGCACCATATCACCAGGTAACATTCTGAGGATGTTGTCTAGCAGCACCATATCACCAGGTAACATTCTGAGTGTGTTGTCTAACAGCACCATATCACCAGGTAACATTCTGAGGATGTTGTCTAGCAGCACCATATCACCAGGTAACATTCTGAGTGTGTTGTCTAGCAGCACCATATCACCAGGTAACATTCTGAGGATGTTGTCTAGCAGCACCATATCACCAGGTAACATTCTGAGTGTGTTGTCTAGCAGCACCATATCACCAGGTAACATTCTGAGGATGTTGTCTAGCAGCACCATATCACCAGGTAACATTCTGAGTGTGTTGTCTAGCAGCACCATATCACCAGGTAACATTCTGAGTGTGTTGTCTAGCAGCACCATATCACCAGGTAACATTCTGAGGATGTGTAAATGTACTTGGTAAATAAAGGTGATTCTGAAAAGAACAAGTTTGCTTTTTCTAAACGGAATCTCTATTTTTGATATATATTGAATGTTCTAGAATAGTTCCAGTTTGACTGGGTTTTTTCCGCTGCGCGTCATGGCTTTCTACCACCACAACGGGAAGGAGAAAGAACAGGCTTTTCCCCAACATCCCCATTTAGTTTAAAAGGTCATTATTACTGACCAGTCAAAGGTCAAGACAGAGCAGTGGCATGGATGGATGAATGATGGATAATGGATGAATGAATAAATGCATGATGGATGGATAATGGACGGGTGAATGCGGGATGGATAATGAATGTTAGATGGATGATGGATAATGGACAGGTGAATGCGGGATGGATAATGAATGGATAATGAATGCTAGATGGATGATGGATAATGGACGGGTGAATGCGGGATGGATAATGAATGCTGGATGGATGAATAATGGACGGGTGAATGCTGGATGGATGAATGATGGATAATGGACACCTGAAACCCCACCTCTTTAAGGAATACCTGGGATAGGATAAAGTAATCCTTCTAACCCCCCCTTAAAAGATTTAGATGCACTATTGTAAAGTGGTTGTTCCACTGGATATCATAAGGTGAATGCACCAATTTGTAAGTCGCTCTGGATAAGAGCGTCTGCTAAATGACTTAAATGTAAAATGTAATGGACAGGTGAATGCTGGATGGATGGATGATGTGAAGAAGGGAGAGCAGTCTTCCATGAGACAATAATTGGATCATATATTATTAAACAACGCTTACCTCTTAGATTTTAATTTGTCAAATTAAATAGAAATAGGCTCTTGTAACAGGGAACATTTACAAAAGTAGGGACATTTATATATTGTACACAGGGAGCTTCACCAAACAGAATCTCTACGTCATATTTACAAAGTCACGCTCAACATATAAAGAACGGGTAACAGAAAACCCAAACAGAACGTCGAGGGGAACGTGATGAGTTAACCAACAGATGAATAATACGGACATTAAAAATGAGTTCAGTCCACAGCAGGGTTCAAGGCGTCAGATAGAAAAAGGTATGGATAGAGGTAACAGCAAAACGCATAAGCTGCTTCACCTTGCCCTCTTCATAGGCAACATTCTTGGGATCTAGGAAATCCTTACAGATCTGTACAAGTGGCAATGGACCTAGGGGTTAGGGGCTAGGGGTTAGGAGCTAGGGGTTAGGGGTGAGGAGGGGTTAAGGACTAGGGGTTAGGAGCTAGGGTTAGGAGCTAGGGGTTAGGAGCTAGGGGTTAGGAGCTAGGGGTTAGGGAGCTAGGGGTTAGGAGCTAGGGGTTAGGAGCTAGGGGTGTGGAGGGGTTAAGGACTAGGGGTTAGGAGCTAGGGATTAGGAGCTAGGGATTAGGCGCTAGGGATTAGGCGCTAGGGATTAGGGGTGTGGAGGGATTAAGGACTAGGGGTTAGGAGCTAGGGGTTAGGAGCTAGGGGTTAGGGGTGTGGAGGGGTTAAGGACTAGGGATTAGGAGCTAGGGACTAGGAGCTAGGGATTAGGGACTAGGGGTTGATGTGTCGGCAGAGCGAGGCGATCTGTGTGATGCAGCTGGTGACAGCGGGGGGGACAGGCTGGGTGGTCTCTCCTCGCCATGACGCCAGCGCAGCCAGAGCCTCCTTGGGGTTGCTAGGCGACAGGTCGTAGACAGTGTAGACAGCTGCCAGCTGGACCTCCCAGGGAACACCTGGAAATGACATCACAGAGACTCATTGGTTGGCCCATCTGTCCAATACAGACACAGATCTGCCCAGTCTCATCTGAGCAGAATTACTTTTTGTTTTTAAGCAGAAGAGTTAAGGTTTACAGGTACAGACATCCCACCCAGGAACTGAGGTCATCAGGAAACTAGACGTACAGCTCCTTCAGATAGTATTCAGACCCCTGGACTTTTTACACGTTAATGTTACATCCTTAACCTAAAATGGATTCAATTAAATACAAATATCCCCATAATGACAAAGCAAAAATAGGTTTAGACAATTTATTAAAAATAAAACAACAAAATACCTTACGAAAAGTTTGGACACCGACTGCGTTCCAGAGTTTCTTTATTTTTTACTATTTTCTATTTTGTAGAATAATAGTAAAGACATCAAAACTATGAAATAACACGTATGGAATAATAAATAAAAAAAAGTGATAAATCAAACATCTTCAAAAGTAGCCACCCTTTGCCTTGACAACTTTGCACAATCTTGGCATTCTCTCAACCAGCTTCACCTGGAATTATTTTCCAACAGTCTTGAAGGAGTTCCCACACACCAATTTGTAAGTCGCTCTGGATAAGAGCGTCTGCTAAATGACGTAAATGTAAATATGATGAGCACTTGTTGGCTGCTTTTCATTCACTCGGCGGTCCAACTCATCCCAAACCATCTCAAATTGGGTTGAGGTCGGGTGATTGTGAGCTCAGGTGCATCCTGTTTCCATTGATCATCCTTGAGATGTTCCTACAACTTGATTGGAGTCCACCTGTTCAATTGATTGGACATGATTTGGAAAGGCACACACCTGTCTATATGAGGTCCCACAGTTGACAGTGCATGTCGGAGCAAAAACCAAGCCATGAGGTCGAATTAAATTGTCCGTAGAGCTCCGAGACAGGATTGTGTCGAGGCACAGATCTGGGGAAGGGTACCAAAACATTTCAGCAGGTCCCCAAGTACACATTGGCCTCCATAATTCTTAAATGGAAGAAGATTGGAACCACCAAGACACTTCCTAGAGCTGGCCCCCTGGCCAAACTGAGCAATCGGGGTAGAAGGGCCTTGGTCAGGGAGGTGACCAAGAACCTGATGGTCACTGACAGAGCTCCTCTGTGGAGATGGGAGAACATTCCAGAAGGACAACCATCTCTGCAGCACTCCACCAATCAGGCCTTTATGGTAGAGTGGCAAGACGGAAGCCACTCCTCAGTAAAAGGCACATGACAGCCCACTTGGAGTTTGCCAAAAGGCACCCAAAGACTCTCACACCATGAGAAACAAGATTCTCTGGTCTGATGAAACCAAGATGAATCCCTTTGGCCTGAAAGCCAAGCGTCACGTCTGGGGGAAACCTGGCACCATCCCTACGGTGAAGCATGGTGGTGGCAGCATCATGCTGTGGGGATGTTTTTCCAGCGGCAGTGACTCAGAGACTAGTCAGGATCGAGGTTCACCTTCCAACAGGACAATGACCCTAAGCACACAGCCAAGACAATGCAGGAGTGGCTTCGGAGACAAGTCTCTGAATGTCCTTGAGTGGCCCTGCCAGAGTCTGGACTTGAACCCGAAATAACATCTTTGGAGAAACCTGAAAATAGCTGTGCAGCGACGCTCCCCATCCAACCTGACAGATCTTGAGAGGATCTGCAGAGAAGAATGGGAGAAACTCCCCAAATACATGTTAGCTAGTTAACATTGACCCTAGTCTGTTAGCTTTAGCTACCTGCAGATTCATACCACAGCTATGAACCTAGTTTGTTAGCTTTAGCTACCTGTAGATTAATACTACAGCTCTGACAATGTTTGTATTGGTAGTAGTACGAGTTGGGATTATGCCCGATCATAGTTTACATGTCTAAACAAAATTGTTCCTCAAATGTACTGTATGATAAACCATTTTCTAGCTCGGAGTCTCTCCTTTCATCCAATGTGAAAAAAATAAAAATAAATACTATTTCAAATGTTTCTACATAAGACCGAATCGAGGCGATTGGTCACAGCCTATACTCAGCCAGGGGGCAGACCAATCATAAACCATTTTAAGACTGGGCGAAATACTAGTGGCAGGAAATATAATTTAAGGTTTGGGTACGGAGAGTCCTCCTACTTCTTTCCCTCTTTTTAAGCGGATTAATTTTTATCTGGGATCGTTTACCTTGTCGAATATACATTTAGAAACCACACTATGAATGTCATTCTAAATAGCCAGAAGGGAGAGACAAGGGAAGCATTAAACTACACACATTCAGCCCTGGGCAGTATATTCACCCCGACAAGGGAAGCATTAAACTACACACATTCAGCCCTGGGCAGTATATTCATCCTGACAAGGGAAGCATTAAACTACACACATTCAGCCCTGGGCAGTATATTCACCCTGACAAGGGAAGCATTAAACTACACACATTCAGCCCTGGGCAGTATATTCATCCCGACAAGGGGAAGCATTAAACTACACACATTCAGCCCTGAGCAGTATATTCACCCTGACAAGGGAAGCATTAAACTACACACATTCAGCCCTGGGCAGTATATTCATCCCGACAAGGGAAGCATTAAACTACACACATTCAGCCCTGGGCAGTATATTCATCCCGACAAGGGAAGCATTAAACTACACACATTCAGCCCTGAGCAGTATATTCACCCTGACAAGGGAAGCATTAAACTACACACATTCAGCCCTGGGCAGTATATTCATCCTGACAATAGATATTATTTTTTATTTATTTATCTGTTATTTTACCAGGTAAGTTGACTGAGAACATGTTCTCATTTACAGCAACGACCTGGGGAAAAGTTACAGGGGAGAGGAGGAGGGGGTTGAATGAGCCAATTGGAAGCTGGGGATGATTAGGTGACCGTGATGGTCTGAGGGACCAGATTGGGAATTTAGCCAGGACACCAGGGGTTAACACCCCTACTCTCACAATAAGCACCATGGGATCTTTAATTGACCTCAGAGCATCAGGAGACCCGTTTAACATCCCATCCGAAAGACGGCACCCTACACAGGGCAATGTCCCCAATCACTGCCCTGGGGCGTTGGGATATTGTTTAGACCAGAGGAAAGAGCACCTCCTACTGGCCCCTCCAACACCACTTCCAGCAGCATCTGGTCTCCCATCCAGGGACTGACCAGGACCAACCCTGCTTAGCTTCAGAAGCAAGTCAGCAGTGGGATTCAGGGTGGTAACGCTGCTGGTTAAAGCAACTAGGATGTTAACCCACCGGAGTAGAATGACTGATGAAATACAGACGAACCATTTCAGAAGCTTTACAGTAGATTACCTTCTGACCGGCCGTGTCTGGCGAAGGTGTTGATGACCCTGGAGATGTTCTTCACAGACCAGCCACATCCCTCCTTAATTCCCAGCTGCCCGAGGCGCCCTGACGAGGTGGTTCTCATGGTTACACTTCAATGGTCAGTACAAATATATATATATATATATATATATATATATATATATAAAAAGTGTTTCATGAAACAATTATACACAAACAAACACCACCCACCTATGAGTCTGAGGATCGCAGCCACAGTAACATCCTGGATGGGAGTCTGTCTCGATCTGGGCTGAGTCACCCAGGAGTTCATCACCGGCCACAGCTCTTTACTTTAAAAACAGGACAACAAAGAACTAAACACCTGAGGCCATGATGGTTAATACACTCCAACATACTGTATCTACTGTCTTCAGTCTGTCATGTTGTCTCCATGTCCACTGCAGTGTGCTAGCCTTGCTTCGCAGCCTATGCTAATCGCTAGCCCACGCTAATCGCCAGCCCAGGCTAATCGCCAGCCCAGGCTAATCGCCAGCCCAGGCTAATCGCCAGCCCAGGCTAATCGCCAGCCCAGGCTAATCGCCAGCCCAGGCTAATCGCCAGCCCAGGCTATCGCTAGCCCACGCTAATCGCCAGCCTTGCTAATCGCTAGCCTTCTTCCTAGCCATGCTAATCCTAGCTATGCTAATCGCTAGCCATGTTAAAAGATGTACTATGCAGAAATCTCTCCGCCATTTTCTGGTTGCTCAAATTCTAAGTTTGCCTGTTTATGTGACTAAAACAGCAGTGTAGAGAATCATTGTACCATCTAAATCCCTGTATCTTTTCTATAACCATATTTTCCGTAACTGTTTACAGCTGGTGTACAAAACCGAAAGTAAAAAAGACACAAAAAAAGGAAACTTAAGACCGGAAGCATAGAAATAGTGACATAGAACAGATCTACCTCTTCTTAGACTGGCTTTCAATGAGAATGACAGATCTATAACTCACATTTTTATGTGAATTTGGTGAGGTCACCTAAAAAGTGACATCTGCAGTCTAAGTCAAATGGGGCTAACTGGCTGAGTTGGCTACATAAATTATCTAACCATCTTCAACGCTTAACAAAATCATTTTTAGGTCGTCCCCCCCCCCAACACGCTATCTAGCTAGATGAATATTTAGCTGGATGGTCATAATGACATTAAAGAGTTTGCTAAATGTATGCATTTGGTTTTGTCTTCATTGTTTTGTTCGCCGGTGAATTTCAGTCCAGCTGTGGCAGTCAACACCAACCAACAGCAGACCTGCTTTGTACCTCAGTAGGTTGTCATGGGTCCACTTCCAGTGTGTATGAGAGCAGAGCAGCTCCAGGGTGAAGACGCGTTGCCAGGCAACAGGGTTCAGGTCCTCTCCATGTCGCGGGTGTTTCTGGAAGGTCATCTCGGCGGCGTCTCTGACCGACGTCAACGTGCTGGACACCAACTGATCCACGTCACTAGGAGGACTCTGGGGGACGCAGACGTGACACGAAGTCAAAACTGATGTTACGCCAAGCTTCACAATACACATAACAGGAAAATGGACAGGCCTTCTCAGTGACAGAATACGGACAACTCTTCCCCTCTTGTTAATCGATAAAAAAAAAAAAAAGGTGGAGACCAATAGACAAGCGTAGATCCCCGTAACCGCAGACCAAGATTATAAAAGATACCGTACCTTCTCCCATCCCAGGTAAGCAGTCAGGCAGTGGAGCACCTCTCCTTGAGCTTTGACCTTGGTGACCGTGTGGATGGCCTGGCACACTACAGTCCTGCAGGAGAACACGTTGGGCCACGTGGTCACCATGAACAGAACCAGCTTGGCTGACTCAGGGAAATCTGTGGGGGGGAGAACACGAACAGAAACAAAGTTACCTTCTCTAAGGATGTGTTACCTTCCGCTGTAGGCCAGGATGGTTTTAGACCCCATCATAGCACTGAGATGCACTTGTGAAGGTGGTAAATGACCTTTAATGACGTCAGACCGAGGCTCTGCATCTGTCCTCGTGCTCCTAGATCTTAGTGCCGCTTTTGATACCACCGATCACCACATTCTTTTGGAGAGATTGGAAACCCAAATTGGTCTACACGGACAAGTTCTGGCCTGGTTTAGATCTTATCTGTCGGAAAGATATCAGTTTGTCTCTGTGAATGGTTTGTCCCTCTGACAAATCAATTGTAAATTTCGGTGTTCCTCAAGGTTCCGTTTTAGGACCACTATTGTTTTCACTATATATTTTACCTCTTGGGGATGTCATTCGAAAACATAATGTTAAATTTCACTGCTATGCAGACGACACACAGCTGTACATTTCAATGAAACATGGTGAAGCCCCAAAATTGCCCTCGCTAGAAGCCTGTGTTTCAGACATAAAGAAGTGGATGGCTGCAAACTTTCTACTTTTAAACTTCGGACAAAACAGAGATGCTTGTTCTAGGTCCCAAGAAACAAAGAGATCTTCTGTTGAATCTGACAATTAATCTGGATGGTTGTACAGTCGTCTCAAATAAAACTGTGAAGGACCTCGGCTTACTCTGGACCCTGATCTCTCTTTTGAAGAACATATCAAGACTGTTTCAAGGACAGCTTTTTTCCATCTACGTAACATTGCAAAAATCAGAAATTTTCTGTCCAAAATGACGCAGAAAAATTAATCCATGCTTTTGTTACTTCTAGGCTGGACTACTGCAATGCTCTACTTTCCGGCTACCCGGATAAAGCACTAAATAAACTTCAGTTAGTGCTAAATACGGCTGCTAGAATCCTGACTAGAACCAAAAAATTTGATCATATTACTCCAGTGTTAGCCTCCCTACACTGGCTTCCTGTTAAGGCAAGGGCTGATTTCAAGGTTTTACTGCTAACCTACAAAGCATTACATGGGCTTGCTCCTACCTATCTTTCCGATTTGGTCCTTCCGTACATACCTACACGTACGCTACGGGTCACAAGACGCATGCCTCCTAATTGTCCCTAGAATTTCTAAGCAAACGGCTGGAGGTAGGGCTTTCCTATAGAGCTCCATTTTTATGGAATGGTCTGCCTACCAATGTGAGAGAGACGCAGACTCAGTCTCAACCTTTAAGTCTTTACTGAAGACTTATCTCTTCAGTAGGTTCTATGATTAAGTATAGTCTGGCCCAGGAGTGTGAAGGTGAACGGAAAGGCTGGAGCAACGAACCGCCCTTGCTGTCTCTGCCTTGCCGGTTCCCCTCTTTCCACTGGGGATTCTCTGCCTCTAACCCTTTTACAGGGGTTGAGTCACTGGCCTACTGGTGTTCTTCCATGCCGTCCATGGGAGGGGTGCGTCACTTGAGTGGGTTATCACTGACGTGGTCTTCCTGTCTGGGTTGGCGCCCCCCCCTTGGGTTGTGCCATGGCGGAGATCGTTGTGGGCTATACTGGCCTTGTCTTAGGACGGTAAGTTGGTGGTTGGAGACATCCCTCTAGTGGTGTGGGGGCTGTGCTTTGGCAAAGTGGGTGGGGTTATATCCTGCCTGTTTTGGCCCTGTCCGGGGTATCATCGGATGGGGCCACAGTGTCTTCTGATCCCTCCTGTCTCAGCCTCCAGTATTTATGCTGCAGTAGTTTATGTGTCGGGGGGCTAGGGTCAGTCTGTTACATCTGGAGTATTTCTCTTGTCTTATCCGATGTCCTGTGTGTATTTAAATATGCTCTCTCTAATTCTCTCTTTCTGTCTTTCTCCCGGAGGACCTGAGCCCTAGGACCATGCCTCAGGACTACCTGGTATGATGACTCCTTGCTGTCCCCAGTCCACCTGGCCGTGCTGCTGCGCCAGTTTCAACTGTTCTGCCTGCGGCTATGGAACCCTGACCTGTTCACCGGACGTGCTTGTTGCACCCCCGACAACTACTATGATTATTATTATTTGACCATGCTGGTCATTTATGAACATTTTAACATTTTAACATTTTGACCATGTTCTGTTATAATATCCACCCTGCACAGCCAGAAGAGGACTGGGCCACCCCTCATAGCCTCTGGTTCCTCTCTAGGTTTCTTCCTAGGTTTTTGGCTTTCTAGGGAGTTTTTCCTAGGGAGTTTTTCCTAGCCACCGTGCTTCTTTCACATGCTTTGCTTGCTGTTTGGGGTTTTAGGCTGGGTTTCTGTACAGCACTTTGAGAATATCAGCTGATGTACGAAGGGCTATATAAAAATAAATTTGATTTGATTTTGAAATTTGATGTGTTACCTTCTCTAAGGATGCTGTAGGCCAGGATGTGTTACCTTCTCTAAGGATGCTGTAGGCCAGGATGTGTTACCTTCTCTAAGGATGCTGTAGGCCAGGATGTTTTACCTTCTCTAAGGATGCTGTAGGCCAGGATATGAGCTCTGTCCCAGTCCCTCCTCTGTCGGCACAGAGCAGTGTAGACTCTGACCAGAGCCTGGAGGTGAGACCCAGGCAGCTCAGTCCTCTCAGTCTTCAGCTTAGTCAGCATCACCGACATCAGATCATCTGCCAGAGGCTGACAAGTCACAGGAAAACCATGTACCAATGATTCACAGGAGAGCCATGTACCAAGGATTCACAGGACAGCCGTGTACCAAGGATTCACAGGACAGCCGTGTACCAAGGATTCACAGGACAGCCGTGTACCAAGGATTCACAGGACAACCGTGTACCAAGGATTCACAGGACAACCGTGTACCAAGGATTCACAGGACAACCATGTAAGAGGCGTTCACGTCTACAAATTAAAGGGATACTTTAGGATCTCTGCTAGCAGATACCATAGACTTCTAGTCATTGTGCTAACGCTAGTTAGCAATTGTGCTAGAGCTAGTTAGCAACTACGTTCAAACTGCACGGAGACATAAAAATGGTTCATCCGACTCTGGGGAAGTAGATAAAAGGGTCTCGTTGCCAAAATCCAGAAGCATGCCTTTAAAAGATACTAAGGCAAATATGCTACGTAGACTACTAGGCAAAGCTGTACGTGACTAACCTGATTCTACGTAGACTACTAGGCAAAGCTGTACGTGACTAACCTGATTCTACGTAGACTACTAGGCAAAGCTGTACGTGACTAACCTGATTCTACGTAGACTACTAGGCAAAGCTGTACGTGACTAACCTGATTCTACGTAGACTACTAGGCAAAGCTGTACGTGACTAACCTGATTCTACGTGAGACTACTAGGCAAAGCTGTACGTGACTAACCTGATTCTACGTAGACTACTAGGCAAAAGCTGTACGTGACTAACCTGATTCTAGTGAGACTACTAGGCAAAAGCTGTACGTGACTAACCTGATTCTACGTAGACTACTAGGCAAAAAGCTGTACGTGACTAACCTGATTCTACGTAGACTACTAGGCAAAGCTGTACGTGACTAACCTGATTCTACGTAGACTACTAGGCAAAAAAGCTGTACGTGACTAACCTGATTCTACGTGAGACTACTAGGCAAAAGCTGTACGTGACTAACCTGATTCTACGTAGACTACTAGGCAAAGCTGTACGTGACTAACCTGATTCTCACGTGAGACTACTAGGCAAAGCTGTACGTGACTAACCTGATTCTCGTAGACTACTAGGCAAAGCTGTACGTGACTAACCTGATTCTACGCAGACTACTAGGCAAAGCTGTACGTGACTAACCTGATTCTCACGCAGACTACTAGGCAAAGCTGTACGTGACTAACCTGATTCTACGTATAATTAGAGACTACTAGGCAAAGCTGTACGTGACTAACCTGATTCTACGTAGACTACTAGGCAAAAGCTGTACGTGACTAACCTGATTCTACGTAGACTACTAGGCAAAGCTGTACGTGACTAACCTGATTCTACGTAGACTACTAGGCAGAGCTGTACGTCACTAACCTGATTGTTTGAGAACTCAGAGAGGACCTCCTTCTCCTCATCCCGTAACACAGGCTTCCTAGACAGATTCCCAACAAACAGGTGACTCTTGATGACAGGCAACAGGGTCAAAACACTGGGCTTCTATCTTCTCTAAGGCCTGGGATATGGAGGCGTCGCCTGCTGGTTTCCCAACCAGTTTCTCCTTCTCTGTAGGCTGTGAAGAACTCCCATGTTGAGGTGTCCTGAGTAGTGGGTCGGGACTGGCTGATGTCGTGGGAGGATATCCCAGCAGCAGGGCCGGCCGTCGCCCCAGCAGGGCCGGCCGTCGCCCCAGCAGGGCCGGGGAGCAGTTATCCAGCCTCAGCCTTTTGGCACTCTTTGGTAGAAGCATGTTGACTCCACTTCGCTTCCCTCTTTGTTCTGTTTTGGTGAAAGCCGTGGGACGAGGAGTTGATGGTTTTGAAGCCAGATACCTGACTGACTGAGCTGGAGGGTGTAGTCCCCGTCTCAGCAGCAGACATACAGATGTTTCCTCGGAGGATACCGAGAGTCCAGGCACGGGCAGACAGTTCTGGATACATGCTGTCTAGAATCCTCATGGAGTTCTCCTGGGCGGGACTAGTGGAGGAAGAGGAAGGGGCTGAAGGCAGGAAGTCTCCTGGAACAGGAAGGGCGTGTTTAGGAGTGGCTGAACCAAACTGTAGTGGTGAGGAAGGAGCGGTTCGAGACGGGGAGCTCAACATCTGACCATCAGGTGCTGTTTGGGACCCCAGAGGGGAAACAGGTCTTTCCATTGGTGAGGGAAAGGACAGTTTACCAATCACCTGTCTTGGATTAGCAGGTTTTACCGGTCTCGGAGGAGTTACAGTGAGAGGCATCAGAAGAGGAGGTAGTGGAGGACCCATTTCAAAGCGAACCTTCCCAATAGGAATTTTCCCTGTAGGTTCTGGAAGTGGCCCACAGGCAAGGCTGCTGTGGGTTCTGGGGAGTGGCCCACAGGCAAGGCTGCTGGCCTGATCCCTTCCCTCATGTCAGGGCTGAGTCTTTCAATAATAACTTTACATGAAAGGGTGGCCGTTTGCTGGCCGTCCCTGGGGGCCGCGCCCGTCTTTCCCTGAGCTCGTTTGGACTGCGTTTGATCTAACAAGACTCTTCCTGACACGCCCACTTCTAATACTGATCATCTCAGTCTGGGCATTTCCACGTAGTTTCTCAGACCCTTCATCCGTCAGCTGGGACTCCGACCTCGACTCAGAGATGCAGTCGGTGGTTGTAGGATGCTTACGGTCAGCTTTCATATCCTGGTGTTGAAGAACATGGACCGGGCGATCACAATCTTTCAGCATCCCGTTGTTCAAAAGCTCCTCACTCTTTAACTCTGCAGGAGACGGTGGACTCCTAACATCTGACCCCGGGTCTTCAGCATCTTTCTTTCCATTCATCCTCTTCGGTTGTGTACCAGATCTCAGGAGCTTCACGTTCACCACAGGGTAAAGACATATGGGACTATGTAACCTCTTGCATAGTGTATGGTTTGTGCTACTCTGAGCATTGGGTTTTGTTGCCTGGATGTCTTCATGGACTTCAGATGTTGTAGTACACATCTCTACATTCTTTACAGAGCTCATTAAACTGGCAGGAGAGATGTGGACACCAGATTTTGGCAGAGGTGCCAGAGACTTCCGTTTAAATGATGATGATGATTCCTCTGCCCCAGATGAATGGACCGTGATGACTTTTGATACCATACCTACATCTGTCAGTCCTTCTGTCGGACGACTGGGGAGACCAGTCCTTCTGTCGGACGACTGGGGAGACCAGTCCTTCTGTCGGACGACTGGGGAGACCAGTCCTTCTGTCGGACGACTGGGGAGACCAGTCCTTCTGTCGGACGACTGGGGAGACCAGTCCTTCTGTCGGACGACTGGGGAGACCAGTACATCACGAACCGGTTTCCAAGAGAAACCCCTTCTTGGTCTTTATCCGATTCCTGGCCTGTAAACAACTCGTGTTGTTTACGGAGACCTGCTCGAGGAGCTGCTTTCGGATCAGTTGTGTTACATTGAGTTTTAGGAGCCCATTCACTCAGTTGGTCCGGACCAGTCAGCGTCTCAGCAGAACATTCTACCAGAGAACTGGGTTCCAGCTGTTTAGTGGTGGGAGTTTGAGACACGCTGGCCTCTCCCGTATGATCTTTAATTCCTTCTACTTCGTCCGAGTCCCCATGGTCGATGCTCTGACCCTCCAAGACACATCCTTTATAACATGGGTTAGTCTCAACATCCATTGCTGTCACATGTCTGGTGAGGAGTCCTGCACTTGTTCTCCTTGTGTCTGGGTGAGTGAGGTCCGAACGGTGCCGGTACGGACAGAGGTGTTGCCCGGAGGATCCGCTTGAGCTTGGGGAGACACTCTGTGGCTTTGGTAAAGGACGTAGATCAATAGAGGAGGTTTGAGTCTCTCCTGATGGGGATTGGATGGTTTTAGCAGCTGGTTCTACCTGCATGTCTTCCTGTTCACAGACAGACACACTGTTCCTCTCTTTCTCTCCTGACGTCCCCGTGGACAGATCAGGGCTTTCTCTCAGAGTATAATTAGTGTTGTCTGAGACGGGGGCTTTCTCTCAGAGTAGAATGAATTCTGTCTGATGGTAGTTCCACTGAGGAGTCTGCAGGTTGTTGTCCTGCCAACACAAGAGCCATCTGATTGGCTGGTCCAGGTTGCTGTCCTGCTGTCTGATTGGCTGGTCCTGTAGTGTAGACAGAGTGGTTTCTGTTCTCTAGAGGAGATCTGGTCTCCTGACTCCAAGACATCATCCAACCTCTCCTGAGCTGAGGAGCAGGCTAAGGGGAGAGGACAGGAGGCAGCGGCTTGAACCAGTCCAGGATCTCCTCAACTGATCTACTATGTTTATGGCCTGGCGGGTCACCGTTCCTGCTGGGTCCGTGGCCTGGCGGGTCAACGTTCCTGCTGGGTCCGTGGCCTGGCGGGTCACTGTTCCTGCTGGGTCCGTGGCCTGGCGGGTCACCGTTCCTGCTGGGTCCGTGGCCTGGCGGGTCACTGTTCCTGCTGGGTCCGTGGCCTGGCGGGTCACTGTTCCTGCTGGGTCCGTGGCCTGGCGGGTCACCGTTCCCTGCTGGGTCCGTGGCCTGGCGGTCACCGTTCCTGCTGGGTCCGTGGCCTGGCGGGTCACCGTTCCTGCTGGGTCCGTGGCCTGGCGGGTCACCGTTCCTGCTGGGTCCGTGGCCTGGCGGGTCACCGTTCCTGCTGGGTCCGTGGCCTGGCGGGTCACCGGTTCCTGCTGGGTCCGGGGCCTGGCGGGTCACTGTTCCTGCTGGGTCCGGGGCCTGGCGGGTCACCATAGGTCCGTCGGGTTCAACTATGCTGTCCTGTAGGTGCTCCTTTAACTGCTGTTTTCTCCTGGCTGTGAGTGAGAGACAGAGAGAGAGAGAGAGAGCAGAGACAGAGAGCGCGACAGAGACAGAGAGCGCGACAGAGACAGAGAGCGCGACAGAGACAGAGAGCGCGACAGAGACAGAGAGCGCTGACAGAGAGAGAGGCGCGACAGAGAGAGAGCGCGACAGAGAGAGAGCGAGACAGAGAGAGAGAGCGAGACAGAGAGAGAGAGCGAGACAGAGAGAGAGAGACGAGACAGAGAGAGAGACAGACAGAGAGAGACAGACAGAGAGAGAGAGACAGAGAGAGAGACAGAGAGAGATATAATGATGTTCTGGTCTGTTGTAACAAGGGGAGGTCCATTAAATCATATGACATCATCACAATGCGTCCTGAATACATACCAGGGAGGTGTGATGAGGGAGGAGCTACACACACCCACAGATCCTCCAGCAGCCTCTGGACCTTCTCTGTAAAACACACCACCGTATCAACACCGTGACGACTAGGCACTACACCCCACCGTATCAACACCGTGACGACTAGGTACTACACCCCACCGTATCAACACCGTGACGACTAGGTACTACACCCCACCGTATCAACACCGTGACGACTGTAGGTACTACACCCCACCGTATCAACACCGTGACGACTTAGGTACTACACCCCACCGTATCAACACCGTGACGACTAGGTACTACACCCCACCGTATCAACACCGTGACGACTAGGTACTACACCCCACCGTATCAACACCGTGACGACTGTAGGTACTACACCCCACCGTATCAACACCGTGACGACTGTAGGTACTACACCCCACCGTATCAACACCGGACGACTAGGTACTACACCCCACCGTATCAACACCGTGACGACTGTAGGTACTACACCCCACCGTATCAACACCGTGACGACTAGGCACTACACCCCACCGTATCAACACCGTGACGACTGTAGGTACTACACCCCACCGTATCAACACCGTGACGACTGTAGGCACTACACCCCACCGTATCAACACCGTGACGACTGAGGCACTACACCCCACCGTATCAACACCGTGACGACCAGGCACTACACCCCACCGTATCAACACCGTGACGACTGTAGGCACTACCCCACCGTATCAACACCGTGACGACTTGGCACTACACCCCACCGTATCAACACCGTGACGACTGTAGGTACTACACCCCACCGTATCAACTCCGTGACGACTGTAGGTACTACACCCCACCGTATCAACACCGTGACGACTGTAGGTACTACACCCCGTCGTATCAACACCGTGACGACTGTAGGTACTACACCCCACCGTATCAACACCGTGACGACTGTAGGTACTACACCCCGTCGTATCAACACCGTGACGACTGTAGGTACACACCCCACCGTATCAACACCGTGACGACTGTAGGCACTACACCCCACCGTATCAACACCGTGACGACTAGGTACTACACCCCACCGTATCAACACCATGACGACTGTAGGCACTACATTTAACCAGGAATGTCAGTTAAGAACTAATTCTTATTTACAATGACGGCCTACCGGGGAACAGTGGGTTAACTGCCTTGTTCAGGGGCAGAACGACAGATTTGTACCTTGTCAGCTCTAGGGATTCAATTTAGCAACCTTTGGGTTACTGGCCCAACGATGTAAACACTAGGCGACCTGCCGCCACAAAGTACTAGTGTGGGGTATTATTAACCTGTTATGGATAGGGGGGCAGTATTTTCACGGCCGGATAAAAACGTACCCGATTTAATCTGATTATTACTCCTGCCCAGAAACTAGAATATGCATATAATTAGTAGCTTTGGATAGAAAACACTCCAAAGTTTCTAAAACTGTTTGAATGGTGTCTGTGAGTATAACAGAACTCATTTGGCAGGCCAAAACCTGAGAAGATTCTGTACAGGAAGTACCCGTCTGACCATTTCTTGGCCTTGATCATCTCTATCCAAAACAAGGGATCTCTGCTGTTACGTGACACTTCCTACGGCTCCCATAGGCTCTCAGAAGGCGCGCAAAAGCTGAATCGTGGCTTTGCAGGCCCTGGCTGAAAAACTTCGCGCTTGGATAGTGGTCGGTCAGAGTACTATGAGACTGAGGCGCGTGCACGAGACGACCCCATGTTTTTATTCTTTCGTCTTTGAACGTAAACCCGGTCGGAATATTATCGCTTTTTTACGAGAAAAATAGCATAAAAATGTATTTTAAACAGCGGTTGACATGCTTCGAAGTACGGTAATGGAATATTTAGACATTTTTTGTCACGAACGTCGGCGCCGTAACCCTTTATCACCCTTGGATAGTGTCTTGAACGCACGAACAAAACGCCACTATTTGGATATAACTATGGATTATTTTGAACCAAACCAACATTTGTTATTGAAGTAGAAGTCCTGGGAGTGCATTCTGACGAAGAACAGGAAAGGTAATCAAACTTTTCTAATAGTAAATCGGAGTTTGGTGAGGGTCAAACTTGGTGGGGGTCAAAATAGCTAGCCGTGATGGCCGGGCTATCTACTCAGAATATTGAAAAATGTGCTTTCACCGAAAAGCTATTTTAAAATCGGACATAGCGAGTGCATAAAGGAGTTCTGTATCTATAATTCTTAAAATAATTGTTATGTTTTTGTTAACGCTTATCGTGAGTAATTTAGTAAATTCACCGAAGTGTTCGTGGGAATGCTAGTTCTGAACGTCACATGCTAATGTAAAAAGCTGGTTTTTGATATAAATATGAACTTGATTGAACAAAACATGCATGTATTGTATAACATAATGTCCTAGGGTTGTCATCTGATGAGATCATCAAAAGGTTAGTGCTGCATTTAGCTGTGGTTTTGTTTTTTGTGACATTATATGCTAGCTTGAAAAATGGGTGTCTGATTATTTCTGGCTGGGTACTCTGCTGACATAATCTAATGTTTTGCTTTCGCTAAAGCCTTTTTGAAATCGACAGTGTGGTTAGATAAAGGAGAGTCTTGTCTTTAAAATGGTGTAAAATAGTAATATGTTTGAAAAATGGAAGTTTTTGTATTTTTGAGGAATTTGTAATTCGCGCCACGCCTATCATTGGATATTGGAGCAGGTGTTCCGCTAGCGGCACCAGATGTATTAACTTGGGTTATAGTGCAGTAAAAACATACCTCTATCCACCTTTGTTTCTTCAGGTGCCGCTGTTTGAGCTGATGTGTTTAATACTAAACAAAGACATGATTGGACTAATAACAAACGCCGGATATTACTACTGCTACTACTATTATTACTACTACTATTAATACCACCACCACTACTACTACTACTACTACTACTGCTACTATTAATACCCTACATTACTACTACCGCTGGCTACCACCAATATTACCACTGCTACTACTACCACAACCCGCCACCGTTACTGCTACCACCCCACTACCACTGCTACCGCTACCGCCATTAATACCGCCACTATTACTACTCCGCCACCGCTGCCCTACTATTATTACCACCGCCACTACTATACCATTAACACCGGGCTACTGTACCACCACCACTACCACCACCGCCGCCGCTACCGCTACCACTGCTGCCACCGCCGCTGCTACCACCGCTGCCACCGCACCACCGTTGCCACTACCACCACCGCAACCACTACACCGCAACCACCGCCACCACCGCTGCCACCACCACCGCTGCTACCACCGCCACCACCGCCGCCACCCCACCGCCGCCGCCACCGCACCGCCGCCGCCACCGCCGCCGCCGCCACCACCGCCGCCACCGCCACCGCTGCCACCGCTGCCGCCACCGCCGCCACCGCCGCCACCGCCGCGCCACCGCCGCACCGTTGCTACCACCGCTACGTTGCCACCACCGCCACCGTTGCTACCACCGCTACCGTTGCACGCACCGCCACCACCGTTGCTACCACCACCACCGCCCCGCCACCGCACCGCTGCTGCCACCACCACCGCCGCCACCACCACCGCTACCACACCACTGCTCCGCAACCACCACCACCGCCACCACCGCCACCACTGCCGCCGCCACCACCGCCGCCACCGCTCCCACCACCGCCGCCGCCACCGCCGCCGCCGCTACCGCCGCCACCGTTGCCACCGCTGCCACCGTTGCCACCACCGCCACCGTCCACCGCCGCCACCACCGCACCACCGCCACCACCGCCACCGTCGCCACTTCCACCGCCGCCACCGCCGCCGCCGCCGCCGCCACCACCGCCACCGCCGCCGCCGCCACCGCCACCCGTCGCTGCCACTGCCGCCACCGCCACCGCCGCCACCGCCGCCACCCCACCGCTCCCACCGCTGCCACTGCTCCACCGCTGCCACCGCGCCACCGCTGCTGCCACCGCTGCCACCGCCGCCACCGCTACACCCCCGCCGCCACCCCCCCCCGCCGCCGCCGCCACCGCCCCCCCGCCACCACAACCCCACGCCGCTACCACCTACCACCGCCACCACTGCCACCGCCGCCGCCGCCGCCTACCGCTGCCGCCACCGCCACCACCGCCACCGCTGCCACCCTACCGCCGCTACCCGCTGCCGCTGCTACCGCCGCCGCTACCACTGCCGCTACTCTGCTGCTACTACCGCGCTGCACTACCGCTGCCCCCACTACTACCGCTACCACTACTGCTGCTACCACACTGCTGCTACCACTGCTGCTGCTACTAACAGCAGAGTTACCTTTATTCTTCTCCGTCTCCAGTTTCTGTAGTCGCTCCTGGAATAGAAAGAGGGTCCAATCAGACTGTTTCAAAACACTTTACAGTTAATACTACAGCCAATCAGACAGTCTCAAACACTTACAACAGCGGTCACCAACCTTTTCTGAGTCAAGATCACCGTAGCCAAAATGCAACAAGACTTAAGAAAACGTAACCAATTAAAAAAACAGTTCTGTAGCAATGAGGTTTGAGCAGTCGGCTATAGGCCCAATACATTATCACTGCATATGGCTATGCCCAGTAGGCCCACTACATTATCACTGCATATTGGCTGTAGGCCCAATACATTATCACTGCATATTGGCTATGCTCAGTAGGCCCAATACATTATCACTGCATATTGGCAGCCAGTAGCAATACATTATCACTGCATATTCGAGGCCCAATACATTATATGCATATTGGCTATGCTCAGTAGGCCCAATACATTATCACTGCATATTGGCTATGCTCAGTAGGCCCAATACATTATCACTGCATATTGGCTATGCTCAGTAGGCCCAATACATTATCACTACATATTGGCTATGCTCAGTAGGCCCAATACATTATCACTGCATATTGGCTATGCTCAGTAGGCCCAATACATTATCACTGCATATTGGCTATGCTCAGTAGGCCCAATACATTATCACTACATATTGGCTATGCTCAGTAGGCCCAATACATTATCACTGCATATTGGCTATGCTCAGTAGGCCCAATACATTATCACTGCATATTGGCTATGCTCAGTAGGCTGTAGGTCCAATACATTATCACTGCATATTGGCTATGCTCAGTAGGCCCCAATACATTATCACTGCATATTGGCTATGCTCAGTAGGCCCAATACATTATCACTGCATATTGGCTATGCTCAGTAGGCTGTAGGCCCAATCCATTATACTGCATATTGGCTATGCTCAGTAGGTGTACCCAATACATTATCACTGCATATTGGCTATGCCCAGTAGGCCCAATACATTATCACTGCATATTGGCTATGCTCAGTAGGCCCAATACATTATCACTGCATATTGGCTATGCTCAGTAGGCTGTGGGCCCAATACATTATCACTGCATATTGGCTATGCTCAGTAGGCTACCCAATACATTATCACTGCATATTGGCTATGCTCAGTAGGCCCAATCCATATACCGCAGCTATGCTCAGTAGGCGTCCAATACATTATCACTGCATATTGGCTATGCTCAGTAGCTTAGGCCCAATACATTATCACTGCATATTGGCTATGCTCAGTAGGCCCAATCCATTATCACTGCATATCGGCTATGCTCAGTAGCTCGGCCCAATACATTATCACTGCATATTGGCTATGCTCAGTAGGCCGTAGGTCAACACATTATCACTGCATATTGGCTAATGCTCAGTAGGCCCAATACATTATCACTGCATATTGGCTATGCCAGTAGGCTGTGGTCCAATACATTATCACTGCATATTGGCTATGCTCAGTAGGCTGCAGGCCCAATACATTATCACTGCATATTGGCTATGCTCAGTAGGCTTAGTCAATACATTATCCTGCATATTGGTATGCTCAGTAGGCTATAGGTCCAATCCATTATCACTGCATATTGGCTATGCTCAGTAGGCTCCAATACATTATCACTGCATATTGGCTATGCTCAGTAGCACCCAAACATTATCACTGCATATTGGCTATGCTCAGTAGGCCCAATACATTATCACTGCATACTGGCTATGCTCAGCAGGCCCAATACATTATCACTGCATGAATTAAGGCTATGCCCAGTAGTCCTAATACATTAGTCACTACATAATGGCTATGCTCAGTAGTCCCACTAACATTATCACCGTGCATATTGGCTATGCTCAGCAGTCCCAATACATTAGTCACTGCATATTGGCTATGCTCAGTAGGCTATAGGTCCAATTACATTATCACTGCATATTGGCTATGCTCGGTAGTCCCAATACATTATCACTGCATATTGGCTATGCTCTGCAGGCTAACCCACACATTATCACTGCATATTGTCTATATGCTCAGTAGTCCTAATACATTATCACTGTATATTGTCTATGCTCGGTAGTCTGTAGGTCCAATATATTATCGTACTGCATATTGGCTATGTTCGGTAGCCAATACATTATCACTGCATATTGTCTATGCTCAGGAGTCCCAATATATTATCACTGCATATTGTCTATGCTCAGCAGTCCCAACACATTATCACTGCATATTGCCTATGCTCAGTAGTCCCAATAAAATATCACTGCATATTGGCTATGCTCAGTAGTCCCGATACATTATCACTGCATATTGGCTATGCTCAGTAGTCCCAATACATTATCACTGCATATTGGCTCATGCTCAGTAGGCTATAGGTCCAATACATTATCACTGCATATTGGCTATGCTCAGTAGTCCCAATACATTATCACTGCATAGTGTGCTATGCTCGGTAGGCCCACTACATTATCACTGCATATTGTCTATGCTCAGCAGTCCCAATACATTATCACTGCATATTGTCCATGCTCATGTAGTCTGTAGGTCCAATACATTATCACTGCATATTGGCTATGCTCAGTAGGCTATACCCAATACATTACACTGATATTGTCTATGCTCAGTAGTCCTAATACATTATCACTGCATATTGTCTATGCTTAGTAGTCCCAATACATTATCACTGCATATTGTTGGTATGCTCAGTAGTCCCAATACATTATCACTGCATATTGGCTATGCTCAGCAGGCCCCCAATACATTATCACTGCATATTGGCTATGCTCAGTGACTATAGGCCCAATACATTATCAACTGCATATTGGCTATGCTCAGTGAGGCCCAATACATTATCACTGCATATTGGCTATGCTCAGTAGGTCCAATACATTATCACTGCAGTGTTGTCTATGCTCAGTAGGCCCAACATACATTATCACTGCATATTGGCTATGCTTCAGCAGGTCCAATACATTATCCTGCATATTGTCTATGCTCATTGGGGGTTTTAGGCCCAATACATTATCATCTGCATATTGGCTATCTCAGGCCCAATATATTATCACTGTATATTGGCTATCTCGTAGGCCCAATACATTATCACTGCATATTGGCTATGCTCAGTAGGCCCAATACAATATCACTGCATAATGGCTATGCTCAGTAGGCCCAATATACATTATATCACTGCATATTGTCTATGCCCAGCAGTCTTAGGCTCCAATACATTATCACTGCATATTGGCTATGCTCAGTAGGCTCCAATACATTATCACTGCATATTGTCTATGCTCAGTAGCTAATACATTATCACTGCATATTGGCTATGCTCAGTAGTCATACCAACACATTATCACTGTATATTGTCTATGCTCAGTAGTCCGAATACATTATCATCGGCGTATTGGCTATGCTCAGTAGGCTATAGGCCCAATACATTAACACTGCATATTGGCTATGCTCAGTACTGGTCCAATACATTATCACTGCATATTGAAGCTATGCTCAGTAGGCCCAATACATTATCACTGCATAATAGCTATGCTCAGTAGGCGTCCAATACATTATCACTGCATATTGTCTATGCTCAGCAGCCAATACTGTATCACCGCATAATGGCTATGCTCAGTAGGCCCAATATTCATTATCACTGCATATTGTATAAGTGTTCAGTCGCTGTAGGCCCCAATACATTATCACTGCATATTGGCTATGCTCAGTAGGTATAGGCCCAATACATTATCACTGCATATTGGCTATCGCGAGCCAATACATTATCCTGCATATTGCCTATCCCATAGGCCCAATACATTATACTGCATATTGGCTATGCCCATAGGCCCAATACATTATCACTGCATATTGTCTATGCCCAGTAGGCTCCAATACATTATCTGCATATTGGCTATGCTCAGGCTATAGGCTAGAGCCCAATACATTATCACTGGCATACTGGCTATGCTCAGTAGGCCCAATACATTATCACTGCATATTGGCTATGCTCAGTAGGCCCAATACATTATCATCACTGCATATTGGCTATGCTTAGTAGGCTATAGGCCAATACATTATCACTGCATATTGTCTATGCTCAGTAGTCCTCAATACATTATCACTGCATATTGGCTATGCTCAGTAGGCTATAGGCCGCCAATACATTATCACTGCATATTGTCTATGCTCAGTTAGGCCCAATACATTATCACTGCATATTGGCTATGCTCAGTAGGCCCATCATATTATCACTGCATATTGGCTATGCTCCAGCAGGCTGCAGGTCCAATGACATTATCACCGCATATTGGCTCATGCTCATAGTAGGCTATAGGCCCAATACATTATCACCGTATATTGGCTATGCCTTGTGCAGGCTACAGGGCCGCAATACATTATCTACTGCATATTGTCTATGCCTCAGTAGGCCCAATACATTATCACTGCATATTGGCTATGCTCAGCAGTAAGTCCGGCACTTACTTATCGTATTGGCATGCTCAGTAGTACATTATCACTGCATATTGGCTATGCTTACAGGCTATAGGCCCGTTAATACATTATCACTGTGCATATTGTCTATGCTCAGTAGGCCCAATACATTACCACTGCATATTGGCTATGCCCAGTAGGCCCAATACATTATCATGCATATTGGCTATGCTCAGTAGTCCTAACACATTATCACTGCATATTGGCTATGCCCAGTAGGCTATAGAACCAATACATTATCACTGCATATTGGCTATGCTCTGTAGGCTATAGTCCAATACACTATCACTCGCATATTGGCTATGCTCGCTGCAGGGCCCAATACATTATCACTTTGCCCATTGGCTATGCCTTGTAGGCAGTAGGCCCAATACATCATCACTGCATATTGGCCATGCTCAGCAGGCTATCAATCACTGCATATTGGCTATGCTCAGTAGGCCTAATACATTATCACTGCATTTGGCTATGCTCAGTAGGCCCAATACATTATCACTGCATATTGGCTATGCTCAGTAGGCCCAATACATTATCACTGCATATTGGCTTATGCTCAGTAGGCCCAATACATTATCACTGCATTTGGCTATGCTCAGTAGGCCGTAGGCCCAATACATTATCACTGCATATTGCTACAGTTCGAGGCTACATCCAATACATTATCACTGCATATTGTATGCTCGTAAGGGGCCCAATACATTATCACCGCACAGCCGCTCAGTAGGCCCACTACATTATCACCGCATATTGGCTTATGCTCAGCAGTGCCCAATATGATTATCACTGTATATTGGCTATGCTCAGTAGGCTTCCACTACATTATCACTGCATATTGGCTATGCTCAGTAGGCCCAATACATTATCACTGCATATTGGCTATGCTCAGTAGGCCCAATACATTATCACTGAAATGGCTATGCTTCTGTATGTAATACGTTAACACTGCATATTGGCTATGCTCAGTAGGCCCAATCCATTATCACCGCATATTACGGTAGTGCTCAGCAGGCCCAATACATTATCACTGCATATTGGCTATGCTCAGCAGGCTGTAGGCCCAACACATTATCACTACATATTGGCTATGCTCTGCAGGCCCAATACATTACTTACACTGCATATTGGCTATGCTCAGTGCCCAATACTCACTATGCTAGTAGCCCAATACATTATCACCGCATATTGGCTATGCTCAGTAGGCCCAATCCATTACACTAAAAGCAAAAAACACATAATGCGCTTGTGGCCCAGCCCAACAATATATTATCGTCACTGCATATTGCCTGTGCCGTAGGCCCAATATATCACTGCATATTGGCTATGCTCAGTAGGCCCAATACATTATCACTGCATATTGGCTATGCTCAGTAGGCCCACTACATTATCACTGCATATTGGCTATGCTCAGTAGGCCTAATACATTATCACTGCATATTGGCTATGCTCAGCAGGTCCAATAAAGGTTATCACTGCATACATTGATGCTCAGTAGTCCAATGCATTATCACACCTGCATATTGGCTATGCTCAGTAGTTCCCAATACATTATCACTGCATATTGGCTATGCCTCAGTAGGCCCAATACATTATCACTGCACATTGGCTATGCTCCCAGTAGGCTGTGGTCCAACACATTATCACTCACATATTGGCTATGCTCAGTAGGCTGTCCACTACACAATCACCAAGACACAGCTATGCCGCCAATCTACATTATCACTGCATATTGGCTATGCCCCAGTAGGCTCCAATATTATTTATCACTGCATATTGGCTATGCTCAGTAGGCTCAATACATTATCACCGCATATTGGCTATGCTCAGTAGGCCCAATACATTATCACTGCATATTGGCTATGCTCAGTAGGCCCAATACATTATCATCGCATATTGGCTATGCTTCAGTAGGCTATAGGCTCAATACATTATCACCGCAT
>NW_025549617.1:0-1480 GCF_905237065.1 Salmo salar | reverse complement strand
TTAGCCTGTTGGGTCTAGGGGCAAAGATTTGCACGCCTGGATAAAAAAAAAAAATGTACCTGATTTAATCTGGTTACTAATCCTACACCTAGTAACTGGGGAATATGCATATACTTATTATATATGGATAGAAAACACTCTAAAGTTTCCAAAACTGTTTGAATGGTGTCTGTGAGTATAACAGAACTCATTTGGCAGTGCAAAAACCCCGACGACATTTTCTGACAGGAAGTGGATACCTGATGTGTTGTATTGACTTTAAACCTATCCCATTGAAAAACACAGGGGCTTAGGAATATTTTGGCACTTCCTATTGCTTCTCCACTAGATGTCACCATAGCCTTTACAAAGTGTTTTGGAGTCTCTGAGGGAGATCTGGACCGAACGTAGAGCCATGGAACGGATGATGTCCCATTAGACACCTGGCGCAGCTTACTTCATGTGTGGGTAACCTTGCTCCAACACGCTATAAAAGGCTGCAACATTCGTTCACCTTGAATATATTCTGTTCTGCTAAAAAGGCCCTAAGATTTATGCTATACAACGCTTGACATGTTTCTGAACGAATCGGAAATATATTTCTTCCCTCGCTCATGACGCTAGGTCCGTACTTACATCATGTGCCAACGTACGGAGATTTTTGGATTGCTAAGTGATGCTTTTTTGAACAAAACTACATTCTAAGTTATGGACCTGTGATACCCGGAAGTGACATCTGATGAAGAGAATCAACAAAGGTAATGGATTATTTACATAGTATTTTCTGATTTTAGATCTCCCCAACATGACGCCCTAGTATTATCGCAGAAACGCTGTATTTTTCGCGCGCAGTGCCCAGATTACGCAAAGTGCGATTTCAGTGCAAGGTTGGTTTTAAATCTGGCAAGTTGATTGCGCTCAAGAGATGTAAATCTATAATTTTTTTAAATGACAATATAAGATTTTACCAACGTTTTCTAATTTTAATTATTTAATTTGTTACGCCTGACTTGACTGTCGAGTTATTGGAGAAAGTCATTTCTCAACATCAATGCCATAGTAAATCGCTGTTTTGTGTATATAAATATGAACTCTCTGATAGAACTAAACATGTACATTAACATAATGTCAAGTCTAGGAGTGTCATCTGATGGAGATTGTAAGGTTAGCTGTATCATTTTAGCTGGTTTTATGGTTTTGGTAGGACCCTGTTTTTGGGATTCGTACAAAACATTACACAATAACAACTCTTGTAAATGTACTGTCCTAACATACTCTAAAATTTATGCTTTACCGTAGAACCTTTTTGAAATCGTAGAAACGTGATTAGATTACGGATGTTTATCTTTCAAATGGTGTAACATAGTTGTATTTTTGAAAAATTTGAATTTTGACATTTATTTGGATTCAAATTTACGCTTCTTGAAATGCACCCAAGTTGTTGATGGAGTGCGACCACTGGTGGCACGCCAGCTGCCCCCACCCAGCCCCAAGAGGTTAA
>NW_025549616.1:15000-25796 GCF_905237065.1 Salmo salar | reverse complement strand
ATACTGGCCAAATAGACCGGGCTGGAACCTGTAACCCTGGTAATATGACTGGTAAATAGACCAGGCTGGGAGCCTGTAACCCTGGTAATATGACTGAAGTAAATAGACCAGGCTGAGATCCTCTAACCCTGATAATATGAAGCTGGTAAATAGACCAGGCTGGGAACCTCTAATGGTAATATACTGATAAATAGACCAGGCTGGAACCTGTAACCCTGGTAATATGACTGGTAAATAGACCAGGCTGGGAACCTCTAACCCTGATAATATACTAAATGCAAATAGACCGGGCTGGGGAGCCTGTAACCTGGTAATACGACTGGTAAATAGACCAGGCTGGGAACTGCAACCTGGTAATATGACTGGTAAATAGACCAGGCTGGGAACCTGTAACCCTGGTAATATGACTGGTTGGGGCAGACCAGGCTGGGAACCTAACCCTGGTAATATGACTGGTAAATAGACCAGGCTGGGAACCTCTAACCCTGGTAATATGACTGGTAAATAGACCAGGCTAGGAACCTAGGCCCAACCCTGAATCCATGACTGGTAAATAGACCAGGCTGGGAACCTGTAACCCTGGTAATATGACTGGTAAATAGACCAGGCTGGGGAACCTGTAACCCTTGAGTATGACTGGTAAATAGACCAGGCTGGGGAACCTCTAACCCTGGTAATATGATCTGGTAAATAGACCAGGCTGGGAACCTGTAACCCTGGTAATATGACTGGTAAATAGACCAGGCGGGAACCTCGCAACCTGGTAATATGACTGGTCGATTAGACCAGGCTGGGAACCTGTAACCCTGGTAATATGACTGGTAAATAGACCAGGCTGGGAACCTGTAACCCTGGTAATATGACTGGTAAATAGACCAGGCTGGGAACCTGTAACCCTGGTAATACGTGACTGGTAAATAGATCAGGCTGGGAACCTGTAACCCTGGTAATATGACTGTTAAATAGACCAGGCTGGGAACCTGTAACCCTGGTATATGACTGGTAAATAGACCAGGCTGGGAACCTGTAACCCTGGTAATATGACTGGTAATAGACCAGGCTAGGAACCTCTAACCCTGGTAATATGACTGGTAAATAGAACAGGCTAGGGAACCTCTAACCTGGTAATATGAGGTAAATAGACCAGGGCTGGGAACCTGTAACCCTGAGTAATATGACTGGTAAATAGACCAGGCTGGGAACCTGTAACCCTGGTAATATGACTGGTAAATAGAATGGCTGGGGAACCTGTAACCCTGGTAATATGACTGGTAAATAGACCGGATGGGAACCTCTAACCCTGTTAATATGACTGGTAAATAGACCAGGCTGGGAACCTGTAACCCTGGTAATATGACTGGTAAATAGACCAGGCTGGGAACCTCTAACCCTGGTAATATGACTGGTAAATATAGACCAGGCTGGGAACCTCTAACCCTGGTAATATGACTGGTAAATAGACCAGGCTGGGAACCTTAACCCTGGTAATATGACCCAGGCAAATAGACCAGGCTGGGAACCTGTAACCCTGGTAATATGACTGGTAAATAGACCAGGCTGGGGAACCTGTAACCCTGGTAATATGACTGGTAAATAGAAACAGGCTGGGGAACCTATAATCCCTGGTAATATGACTGGTAAATAGACTTCCATGGGAACCTGTAACCTGGTAACTATGACTGGTGAATAGACCAGGCTGGGAACCTCTAACCCTGGTAATATGACTGGTGCCAGAGACCAGGCGGGACAAACCTGTACAAACACCCTGGTAATATGACTGGTAATAGACCAGGCTGGGAACCTGTAAACCCTGGTAATATGACTGGTAAATAGACCAGGCTGGGAACCTCTAACCCTGGTAATATGACTGGTAAATAGGCTGGGAACCTGTAACCCTGGTAACAAGACTGGTAAATAGGCTGGGAACCTGTAACCCTGGTAATATGACTGGTAAATAGGAACAGGCTAGGAACCTGTAACCCTGGTAATATGACTGGTAAATAGACCAGGCTTGGAACCTCTAACCCTGGTAATATGACTGGTAAAATAGAACAGGCTAGAAACCTCTAACCTTTGGTAATATGACTGTTAATAGAACCCAGGCTGGGAACCTGTAACCTGGTAATATGACTTTGGGTGTATAGACCAGGCTGGGAACCTGTAACCCTGGTAATACTTGACTGGTAAATAGACCAGGCTGGGGAACCTGTAACCCTGGTAATGTGACTGGTAAATAGACCAGGCTGGGAACCTGTAACCCTGGTAATATGACTGGTAGGTGCCAGACCAGGCTGGGAACCTCTAACCCTGGTAATATGACTGGTATATTCGTGGGAACACTAGGGCAGAAGGCTGCCTGGGCTATTGTGATGCAATCATTTCCATGCACTAAACAGTTGAAGAAAACAAACAACCATTTTCCCCTCTCAGTGTGGTTTATTGCCTGCACTGATGACTTGAAATCTCATCATTAACAACCAACACTCAGGGACCCGTAAATCCTGACATTTTGTGTGTGTGAGTGTGTGAGTATGCACCAATGTTTATAGTGTCCGCACACATTGAAACCATCAGAGTTATTAAGGTTTATATATTAAAACCTGTTCAGGACAGGCGTTCCGAACACAAGGCGCGGAAATACAAAACATCAAAAAAATCTAATAATTTCAATTTCCAAACATACAACTATTTTACACCATTTTAAAGATACACTTCTCCTTAATGTAACTTTCATTGTCTGGATTTCAAAAAAAGGCTTTACAGTGAAAGCAAAACATAAGATTATGTTAGGAGAGTACATAGACAAAAATAACCAAACAGCCATTTTCCAAGCAAGGAGATATGTCAACAACAAAAAAACACAGTTAAATGCACTACCTGTTGATGATCTTCATCGATGACACTCCTGGGACATCATGTTACACAATACATGTATGTTTTGTTCGATAAAGTTCATATTTATATCCAAAAACTGCATTTTACATCGGCACGTGATGTTCAGAAAATGTATTCCCACCAAAACTCTTGCCCGTGAATGTGCACATCAATTTACAAAAATACTCATCATAAAAGTTGACAAAATACATAAATTATTTTAAGAATTGTAAATACAGTACTCCTTTATCAACCCCTGTGTCAGATGTTAAAGTAGCTTTTAGTGAAAGCACATTTTTCAATATTCTGAGTAAATAGCTCGCCATCAAAGCAAGCTATACAGACACTCTTCAAGTTCTGGGGTCACCTAAATACAGAATTAGTTGATAAATATTCTCTTATCTTTGCTCGATCTTCATCAGAATGCACTCCCAGGACTGCTACTTCCACAAGAAATGTTGTTTTTGTTCAAAATACATCCATATTTATGTCCAAATATCTCAGTTTTGTTCGTATGTCAGGTCACTATCCAAAGGCATAACGTACGTAGCGCACCATTCGTTACACAGAAAGTCAAAATGTTCCATTAACGTTTTAGAAGCATGACAAACGTTGTTTACCTGATCAGGTCTTTTATGGTATTTTTAACGTAGAATTTGATAATATTTCAACAGGACAATTGCATAGCTTTATTCAAGAAGAAAAAGAAGGAACTGCACGCTCGCGGGATTCGCATCTTCAATCCCTTTGTCTCCAGGCAGTCCACTCATTGACTGAGCTCCTTTTCTCTGCCCGGTTACAGGAGACGGATGAAAAAACTTTCTGAAGGCTTTTGACAGCCAATTGAAGCCTTAGGAAGTGCAACGTGACCCCTCAGACACTGTAGTTTCGATAGGGATTGAAGAAGAACTAAAATTCTCAGATCTCACACTTCCTGGTAGAATTTATCTCAGGTTTTTGCCTGCCATATGAGTTCTGTTATAATCACAGACACCATTCAATCAGTTTTAGAAACGTCAGAGTGTTTTCTATCCAAATCTACTAATAATATGCATATTCTAGTTTCTGGGCCAGAGTAGTAACCAGTTGAATTTGGGTACGTTTTTCATCCGGCCGTAGGAAAATACTGCCCCCTACACCTTAACAGATGTCCTAGTGGACATGGGACTGTATCTCTCATATAGTCTGTAATCTACTAGATATCCTAGTTGACGAGGGACTGAATCTCTCCCCTATATAGTCTGTAATCTACTAGATATCCTAGTTGACGAGGGACTGTATCTCTCATATAGTCTGTAATCTACTAGATATCCTAGTTGACGAGGGACTTGTATCTCTCATATAGTCCGTAATCTACTAGATGTCCTAGTGGACATGGGACTGTATCTGTCTTATAGTCTGTAATCTACTAGATGTCCTAGTGGACATGGGACTGTATCTGTAATCTACTAAATGACTGTATAGTCTGTAATCTACTAAATGTCTGGGTCACTTTTTGCAGCATGAGCAATTAGAGATAATGCAACTCTTGATTGCTGCCATATACTTGTGTGTGTGTGTGTGTGTGTGTGTGTGTGTGTGTGTGTGTGTGTGTGTGTGTGTGTGTGTGTGTGTGTGTGTGTGTGTGTGTGTGTGTGTGTGTGTGTGTGTGTGTGTGTGTGTGTGTGTGTGTGTGTGTGACTCGAGCTGGCAGTGTATTGCCGGGATAACAACCTCTCCCTCAATGTCAGTAAGTGCAAGGAGCTCATCGTGGACTACAGGAAACAGAGGGTGAGCACATCCACCGCGAGGAGGTTGAAAAAGGTTTGGCATGGGTCCTCAAATCCTCAAATCCCACTGAGAGGTTCTTGACTGGCTTCATAACACTGCTTGGCAACAGCACCGCTTTCCCTCGCATGGCGCTACAGAGGTGGTGCGGACAGCATAGTACATCACTGGGGCCGAGCTCCCTGCCATCCAGGACCTCTATATCAGGTGGCCTTAAAAGAAGGCCTGGAAAATTGTTAAAGACTCCAGTCACCCAAGACATAGACTGTTCTCTCTGCTTCCTTGCACGGCAAGCGGTACTGGTGCATAAAGTGTGACACCAACAGGCTCCTGAACAGCTTCTATCCCCAAGCCGTAGGACTGCTAAATAGCTCACAAAATTGCTAACTAAATAGCTAACAGAATGGCTAACTAAATAGCTAACAAATCAAATCAAATCAAATGTATTTATATGGCCCTTCGTACATCAGCTGATATCTCAAAGTGCTGTACAGAAACCCAGCCTAAAACCCCAAACAGCAAGCAATGCATGTGAAAGAAGCACGGTGGCTAGGAAAAACTCCCCTAGGAAAAAACTCCCTAGAAAGGCCAAAAACCTAGGAAGAAACCTAGAGAGGAACCAGGCTATGAGGGTGGCCAGTCCTCTTCTGGCTGTGCCGGTGGATATTATAACAGAACATGGTCAAGATGTTAAAATGTTCATAAATGACCAGCATGGTCAAATAATAATAATCATAGTAGTTGTCGAGGGTGCAACAAGCACGTCCGGTGAACAGGTCAGGGTTCCATAGCCGCAGGCAGAACAGTTGAAACTGGAGCAGCAGCACGGCCAGGTGGACTGGGGACAGCAAGGAGTCATCATGCCAGGTAGTCCTGAGGCATTGTCCTAGGGCTCAGGTCATCCGAGAGAAAGAAAGAAAGAGAGAAAGTGAGAATTAGAGAGGGCATATTTAAATTCACACAGGACACCGGATAAGACAAGAGAAATACTCCAGATGTAACAGACTGACCCTAGCCCCCCCGACACATAAACTACTGCAGCATAAATACTGGAGGCTGAGACAGGAGGGATCAGAAGACACTGTGGCCCCATCCGATGATACCCCGGACAGGGCCAAACAGGCAGGATATAACCCCACCCACTTTGCCAAAGCACAGCCCCACACCACTAGAGGGATGTCTCCAACCACCAACTTACCGTCCTAAGACAAGCGCCGAGTATAGCCCACAGAGATCTCCGCCACGGCACAACCCAAGGGGGGCGCCAACCCAGACAGGAAGACCACGTCAGTGACTCAACCCACTCAAGTGACGCACCCCTCCCATGGACGGCATGGAAGAACACCAGTAAGCCAGTGACTCAGCCCCTGTAATAGGGTTAGAGGCAGAGAATCCCAGTGGAGAGAGGGAACCGGCAAGGCAGAGACAGCAAGGGCCGTTCGTTGCTCCAGCCTTTCCGTTCACCTTCACACTCCTGGGCCAGACTATACTTAATCATAGGACCTACTGAAGAGATAAGTCTTCAGTAAAGACGTAAAAGTTGAGACTGAGTCTACGTCTCTCACATGGGTAGGCAGACCATTCCATAAAAATGGAGCTCTATAGGAGAAAGCCCTACCTCCAGCCGTTTGCTTAGAAATTCTAGGGACAATTAGGAGGCCTGCATCTTGTGACCGTAGCGTACGTGTAGGTATGTACGGCAGGACCAAATCGGAAAGATAGGTAGGAGCAAGCCCATGTAATGCTTTGTAGGTTAGCAGTAAAACCTTGAAATCAGCCCTTGCCTTAACAGGAAGCCAGTGTAGGGAGGCTAGCACTGGAGTAATATGATCCATTTTTTGGTTCTAGTCAGGATTCTAGCAGCCGTATTTAGTACTAACTGAAGTTTGTGTAGTGCTTTATCCGGATAGCCGGAGAGTAGAGCATTGCAGTAGTCCAGCCTAGAAGTAACAAAAGCATGGATACATTTTTCTGCATCATTTTTGGACAGAAAGTTTCTGATTTTTGCAATGTTACTTAGATGGAAAAAAGCTGTCCTTGAAACAGTCTTGATATGTTCTTCAAAAGAGAGATCAGGGTCCAGAGTAACGCCGAGGTCCTTCACAGTTTTATTTGAGACGACTGTACAACCATCCACATGAATTGTCAGATTCAACAGAAGATCTCTTTGTTTCTTGGGACCTAGAACAAGCATCTCTGTTTTGACCGAGTTTAAAAGTAGAAAGTTTGCAGCCATCCACTTCCTTATGTCTGAAACACAGGCTTCTAGCGAGGGGAGTTTTGGGGCTTCACCATGTTTCATTGAAATGTGCAGCTGTGTGTCGTCCGCATAGCAGTGAAATTTAACATTATGTTTTCGAATGACATCCCCAAGAGGTAAAATATATAGTGAAAACAATAGTGGTCCTAAAACGGAACCTTGAGGAACACCGAAATTTACAATTGATTTGTCAGAGGACAAACCATTCACAGAGACAAACTGATATCTTTCCGACAGATAAGATCTAAACCAGGCCAGAACTTGTCCATGTAGACCAATTTGGGTTTCCAATCTCTCCAAAAGAATGTGGTGATCGAGTGGTATCAAAAGCGGCACTAAGATCTAGGAGCACGAGGACAGATGCAGAGCCTCGGTCTGACGTCATTAAAAGGTCATTTACCACCTTCACAAGTGCAGTCTCAGTGCTATGATGGGGTCTAAAACCAGACTGAAGCGTTTCGTATACATTGTTTGCCTTCAGGAAGGCAGTGAGGTTGCTGCGCAACAGCTTTTTCTAAAATGTTTGAGAGGAATGGAAGATTCGATATAGGCCGATAGTTTTTATAATTTCTGGGTCAAGATTCGGCTTTTTTCAAGAGAGGCTTTATTACTGCCATTTTTAGTGAGCTTGGTACACATCCGGTGGATAGAGAGCCGTTTATTATGTTCAACATAGGAGGGCCGAGCACAGGATGGCTAACTAAATAGCTAACAGAATGGCTAACTAAATAGCTAACAGAATGGCTAACTAAATAGCTAACAGAATGGCTAACTAAATAGCTAACAGAATGGCTAACTAATGGCTAACTAAATAGCTAACAGAATGGCTAACTAAATAGCTAACCGAATGGCTAACTAAATAGCTAACCGAATGGCTAACTAAATAGCTAACCGAATGGTTACATGGACTATCTGAGTTGACCCTTGTATTTTATTTATATTTTTGCATTTTCACTCTGCACACCAACAGGACGCTACACACACACACACACACACACACACACACACACACACACACACACACACACACACACACACACACACACACACACACACACACACTATATGGTACGGGAACTGATCCTGTATTTAGTCACCTTCCCCCTATACATATCTACCTACATCGCTCCAGAATCCCTGTACATTGTTAATATGGTACTGAACTGACCCTGTACATTTCTACTTACTTTTCATGTTCTTATGACTTATTTCTACCTTGTTATATTTAGTATATTTATATTTATTTATATATTTGAATTTATATTGAAATATATATTTATTTTGTTAATACATTGGTATTGATTATGGCATTGTTGGGTTTAGAGCTTGCAAGGAAGGCATTTCACTGTACTTGTGCATGTGACATTAAATCTTGAAACATACCTCCCTCCCTCCCTCCCTCCCTCCCTCCCTCCCTCCCTCCTCCTCCCCTCCCTCCCTCCCTCCCTCCCTCCATTCCTCCATTCCTCCCTCCCTCCCTCCCTTTCTCCCTCCCTCCCTCCCTCCTCCCTCCCTCCCTCCATTCCTCCCTCCCTCCCTCCCTCCCCTCCCTCCATTCCTCCCTCCCTCCCTCCCTTTCTCCCTCCCTCCCTCCCTCCCTCCCTCCCTCCCTCCCTATGTCCATGGTTCAGAGGAGACGAGATGGAACTGATGGTGTGTGAATGTCAAAACTCTTTCAAAATGGATGGAAAGAGAAACGATGAAAAGAGAAAAGAGGAAAGGTTGCACCTGGGGGAACAATCCATTAAACAGGGGCGTGTGAGGTGTGCTAATGTACTGGGACATTCACCTTTCACCTCTGTGGTTTTACTCTCACGCTGCTTTTTCTCTGTCTATTTTCCCTCTTGTCTTTTCTCATCCTCACCTCCTTTTTACCCTCTCTCTCACTCTCTTACCCTTTCTCTCTTTCTCTCTCTCTTTCTCTCTCTCTTTCTCTCTCTCCATCTCCCAGGTTATCTCCATTTCTCTGGCAGGCTTGACAACTCTTTAAAATAGGAGTGTGAATGTGTGTTAGTGGCTTGGAGGATGGAAGGAAGGAGAGTTGTAAATTAACCAGTACTCAAACTGTGATGGCAGGGTCTAAACATACTGAACACCCCAGTCATCCTACAATCTGCCCTCAATCTCACACAAATGATCAATGAACCTACCAGGTACAACCCCAATGCCGTAAACACGGGCACCCCTCATAGATGTCATCCTAACCAACTTGCCTTCTAAATACACCTCTGCTGTTTTCAACCAAGATCTCAGCGATCACTGCCTCATTGCCTGCATCCGTAATGGGTCAGTGGTCAAAACGACCTCCACTCATCACTATAAAACGCTCCCTGAAACACTTCAGCGAGCAAGCCTTTCTAATTGACCTGGCCCGGTATCCTGGAAGGATATTGACCTCATCCCGTCAGTAGAGGATGCCTGGTTATTTTTTTTTAAATGCCTTCCTCACCATCTTAAATACGCATGCCCCTTTCAAGAAATTTAGAACCAGGAACAGATATAGCCCTTGGTTCTCCCCAGACCTGACTGCCCTTAACCAACACAAAAATATCCTGTGGTGTTCTGCATTAGCATCGAACAGCCCCCGTGATATGCAACTTTTTAGGGAAGTTAGAAACCAATATACACAGGCAGTTAGAAAAGCCAAAGCTAGCCTTTTCAAGTAGAAATTTGCTTCCTGCAACACAAACTCAAAAAAGTTCTGGGACATTGTAAAGTCCATGGAGAATAAGAGCACCTCCTCCCAGCTGCCCACTGCACTGATGATAGGAAACTCTGTCACCACCAATAAATCCACTATAATTGAGAATTTCAATAAGCATTTTACTACGGCTGGCCATGCTTTCCACCTGGCCACCCCTACCGCGGTCAACAGCACTGCACCCCCCACAGCTACTTGCCCAAACCTTCCCCATTTCTCCTTCTCCCAAATCCAGTCAGCTGATGTTCTGAAAGAGCTGCAAAATCTGGACCCCCACAAATCAGCCGGGCTAGACAATCTGGACCCTTTCTTTCTAAAATTACTGCTGAAACTGTTGCAACCCCTGTTACTAGTCTGCCTATCTTTCGTGTCGTCTGAGATTCCCAAAGATTGAAAGCAGCTGCGGTCATCCCCCTCTTCAAAGGGGGGACACTCTTGACTCAAACTGCTACAGACCTATATCTATCCTACCCTGCCTTTCTAAGGTCTTCGAAAGCCAAGTTAACAAACAGCTCACCGACCATTTCGAATCCCACCGTACCTTCTCCGCTATGCAATTTGGTTTCAGAGCTGGTCATGGGTGCACCTCGCCACGCTCAAGGTCCTAAACGATATCGTAACCACCATCGATAAGAAATAGTACTGTGCAGCCGTATTTATTGACCTGGCCAAGGCTTTCGACTCTGTCAATCACCACACCCTCATCGGCAGACTCAACAGCCTTGGTTTCTCAAATGACTGCCTCGCCTGGTTCACCAACTACTTCTCCGACAGAGTTCAGTGTGTCAAATCGGAGGGCCTGTTGTCCGGACCTCTGGTAGTCTCTATGGGGGTGCCAAAGGGTTCAGTTCTTGGGCCGACTCTCTTCTCTGTATATATCAATGATGTTGTTCTTGCTGCTGGTGAGTCTCTGATCCACCTATTCACAGACAACACCATTCTGTATACTTCTGGCCCATCTTTGGACACTGTGTTAACAACCCTCCAGACGAGCTTCAATGCCATACAACTCTCCTTCCGTGGCCTACAACTGCTCTTAAATACAAGTAAAACTAAATGCATGCTCTTCAACCAATCGCTGCCTGCACCTGCCCGCCTGTCCTGCATCACTACTCTGGATGGTTCTGACTTAGAATATGTGGACAACTACAAATACCTAGGTGTCTGGTTAGACTGTAAACTCTCCTTCCAGAC
>NW_025549616.1:0-10000 GCF_905237065.1 Salmo salar | reverse complement strand
TTGCTATGAGACTCGAAATTGAGATCAGGTGCATCCTGTTTCCATTGATCATCCTTGAGATGTTTCTACAACTTGATTGGAGTCCACTTGTGGTAAATTCAATTGATTGGACATGATTTTGGAAAGTCTATATACAGTGCCTTCGGAAAGTTTTCAGACCCTTGACTTTTTCCACATTTTGTTATGTTACAGCCTTATTCTAAAATTGATTACATTGTTTGTTTATTCTCATTAATACACACACAATACCCCATAATGACAAAGCAAAAACAGTCAAAAATATATATTGCCCATTTGTTAAAATTAAAAACCTGAAATATCACATATTCCGTAAATATTCAGACCCTTTACTCAGTAATTTGTTGAAGCACCTTTGATAAGCGATTACAACATTGAGTGTTCTTGGGTGTGATGCTACAAGCTTGTGTTAGCAATTTAGGTTATTCTTCAATAGCACAAACTCCAAAGCAAATTAGGGGAGAAAAAAAGGTTTTATTCAGAAAAGAAAAATCAAGATGTTATGCTGGGAGTCAGATGTTCAGTCTCCTTGTGTTAGGAGTTGATGTTATTCTTCAATAATGGGAAGTAGATGGTAGATGTTCAGTCTCCCCTGTCCTCAGCTTTTCCCCCACTGAACAAAGGGACAGGATGACATTTATAACCCC
The DNA here is from genome assembly GCF_905237065.1 of Salmo salar. Taxonomy (NCBI): domain Eukaryota; kingdom Metazoa; phylum Chordata; class Actinopteri; order Salmoniformes; family Salmonidae; genus Salmo; species Salmo salar. Next base: position 9,335 of record NW_025549616.1, on the reverse strand, counting down.
CCACCCTAGCCTGGGGTTGACCAATCAGAAGTCCTTGCAGTACAATTGGGCCAATGGGTCAATAACAAGTATCCTGCTCCAGACTCGATGTACAGAACGTAGCTCTGAGTTCAGGAGTGACATTCCACAGATTCTAAACAGCTGTTGAAGTGAAAACCCAACTCCTATTGACAATTCCCTATAGACCATTAGTACTCTATTTAGTTTTTAGTACTCTCGTCCTCTCGTCCTCTCAAACTCTGCGTTGTGTATTTATCTACAAAATATTATTACTCTTGGCACAGCTGTATTTGGGGAGTTTCTCCCATTCTTCACTGCAGATCATCTCAAGCTCTGTAATGTTGGATGGGGAGCATTGCTGCACAGCTATTTTCAGGTCTCTCCAGAGATATTAGATCGTGTTCAAGTCCGAGCTCTGGCTGGGCCACTCAAGGACATTCAGAGACTTGGCCCAAAGCCACTCCTGCTTTGTCTTGGCTGTTTGCTGAGGTCGTTGTCCTGTTGGAAGGTGAACCTTCGCCCCAGTCTGAGGTCCTGACCACTATAGAGCAGGTTTTCATCAAGGATCTCTCTGTACTTTTCTCCGTTCATCTTTCCCTCGATCCTGACTAGTCTCCCAGTCCCTGCCGCTGAAAAACATCCCCAAAGAATGATGCTACCACCATCATGCTTCACCGTAGGGATGGTGCCAGGATTCCTCAAGATATGATGCTCAGGCCAAGGAGTTCAATATTGGTTTCATCAGACCAGAGAATCTTGTTTCTCATGGTCTGTGAGTCCTTTAGGTGCCTTTCAGCAAACTCCAAGTGGGCTGTCATGTGCCTTTTACTGAGTAGGGGCTTCCGTCTGGGCACTCTACCATAAAGGCATGATTGGTGGAGTGCTGCAGAGATGGTTGGTTCTGGAAGGTTCTCCCCATCTCCACAGAGGAACTCTGGAGCTCTGTCAGAGTGGCCATTGGGTTCTTGGTCACCTCCCTGACCAAGGCCCTTCTCCCCTATTGCTCAGTTTGGCCAGGCGGCCAGCTCTAGGAAGAGTCTTGGTGGTTCTGAACTTCATCCATTTAAGAATAATGGAGGCCACTGTGTCCTTGGGGACCTTCAATGTTGCTGAATGTCTTTGGTACCCTTCCCCAGATCTGTGCCTCGACACAATCCTCTCAGATCTGAAAATTCCTTTGACCAAAAGGCTTTGTTTTTCTATCTGACATGCACTGTTAATTTTTAACATATAACATGTTTGCAAAACATTTTACAAGCCTGTTTTTGCTTTGCCATTATGGGGAATTGTGTGTAAAAGTGATAAGAGGGAGAAAAAACCCCAATGTAATCCATTTTAGAATAAGGCTGTAACGTAACAAAATGTGGACAAGTGAAGGGGTCTGAATACTTTCCAGAACGCACTGTGCAATTGGTCCATCTATCTCTCTCTCGCTATCGCTCTCTCCCCCCCCCTCCCCCATGACCAGGCAAAAGACACTTGATCCTACCAGAACTAGGTCCGGGAGAAAGTGTTTGGATCCTACCAGAACTAGGTCCAGGAGAAAGTGTTTGGGTCCTACCAGAACTAGGTCCAGGAGAAAGTGTTTGGGTCCTACCAGAACTAGGTCCAGGAGAAAGTGTTTGGATCCTACCAGAACTAGGTCCAGGAGAAAGTGTTTGGATCCTACCAGAACTAGGTCCAGGAGAAAGTGTTTGGATCCTACCAGAACTAGGTCCAGGAGAAAGTGTTTGGATCCTACCAGAACTAGGTCCAGGAGAAAGTGTTTGGATCCTACCAGAACTAGGTCCAGGAGAAAGTGTTTGGATCCTACCAGAACTAGGTCGTGGAATATTTCCTGTCATGCGTAACCTCAGCAGCCAGACGGTGCGTCTCCTAGTCTGACTTCCTGTCTGGGTCTCTAAACACAGGCAGAGAGCATCAGGGTCATTTTAATGCATAGATAATGTGTTCCTCATACCTTAAAGATAAACCTATCACATCACTTACAGTAAGACACTTAATGCTGTTAGAGCAATACTCTCTCTCTCTCTCTCTCTCTCTCTCTCTCTCTCTCGTCTCTCTCTCTCTCTCTCTCTCTCTCTCTCTCTCGTCTCTCTCTCTCTCTCTGTCTCTCTCTCTGTCTCTCTCTCTCTCTCTCTCTCTCTCTCTCTCTCTCTGTCTCTCTCTCTGTCTCTGCTCTCTCTCTCTCTCTCTCTCTCTCTGTCTCTCTCTCTCTCTCTCTCAATCTATATCTTGTTATGTGTATGTTTGTGTGTCTAAGAGGGTGTCTGAGTGTTTGTAATGTATCAGAGGGTGTCTGAGTGTGTGTTTGTATTGTCTCAGAGGGTGTCTGAGTGTTTGTATTGTCTCAGAGGGTGTCTGAGTGTTTGTAATGTCTCAGAGGGTGTCTGAGTGTTTGTATTGTCTCAGAGGGTGTCTGAGTGTGTGTTTGTATTGTCTCAGAGGGTGTCTGAGTGTTTGTAATGTATCAGAGGGTGTCTGAGTGTTTGTAATGTATCCGAGGGTGCCTGAGTGTTTGTAATGTATCAGAGGGTGTCTGAGTGTTTCTAATGTATCAGAGGGTGTCTGACTGTTTGTAATGTCCCAGAGGGTGTCTGAGTGTTTGTGTCTGAGTGCTAAATTCATAAGTATATACGGTATATTTGTTTTGTGTGTTAATCCTAATTAGGTTATCCCTAAACGTTGAGTCCAATGATGTATGCAAACCCTGTATTGTTGATGCTATGTATTAGCCATAGCTTCATAGTCACCGGTCGGCCATATTGGCTCTCCCCAGGTGGAGCAGTCCTCCAGAGGAATTAATGGAATTCTACAGTATTTCAATAACATTTTTAATGGACAAAAAAATGCATATATTTAATAATTGTTGTCGTTGTAGTGAGGACTGTAACATTAGTGATCAACAAGGAATATTTTTTAAAGTATTTTTTAATTGTATGTTTAGCATTATACTGTATAATTTGAAAGTATATATATATAGAAATATTATAAAAGTAAGCATTTTGGTGTCAGTAATAGAATTAATGCGGCAAAGCAAATGTACACATTAGTAAATGTATTTCTGTAGCTACCACAATACATTTTTCAACAGTGAGGGAGTGCCAAGATGGAGGTGCAGAGATTTCAACACAGCGCCCCCAAAATTCATCTAGTGTATAAATAAATCATTAGTTGAGTCAGAAGTAGAACTAACCTCTGTTCTAGTGATGTCATCAACACTGACATTAACACTACTCTCAACTCTGCAGCCATCTCTCTCTCTCTCTCTCTCTCTCTCTCTCTCTCTCTCTCTCTCTCTCTCTCTCTCTCTCTCTCTCTCTCTCTCTCTCTCTCTCTCTCTCTCTGTGCCTCTCTCTCTGTGCCTCTCTCTCTCTCTCTCTCTCTCTCTCTCTCTCTCTCTCTCTCTCTCTCTCTCTCTCTCTCTCTCTCTCTCTCTCTCTCTCTCTCTCTCTCTCTCGGACTTTTCTTCCTGTTCTGCATGTCTTTTCCCCCACCTCTCTGTCTGACTTTATTTGTCTGATTATTTGTGTCTCCCCCATTGGTCACTGCCACAGAAACAGTAGTCCTCACCACTTCTCTGTGAGTGATGAATGCAGTACAGTGAGCGGTATCTAAGGTCTGGGATGAATGGGGTACAGATATGTGGCCATTTTAGATTTCTCATCTGTCATCTTGTCACCTGTGTAGAGTGCTGTAGGGGTTGGCATGACGCTGTTAGTATAGTATTTAACAGGTACCAGAGTGATATGACGCTGTTAGTATAGTATTTAACAGGTACCAGAGTGATATGACGCTGTTAGTATAGTATTTAACAGGTACCAGAGTGATATGACGCTGTTAGTATAGTATTTAACAGGTACCAGAGTGATATGACGCTGTTAGTATAGTATTTAACAGGTACCAGAGTGATATGACGCTGTTAGTATAGTATTTAACAGGAGTGATATGACGCTGTTAGTATAGTATTTAACAGGTACCAGAGTGATATGACGCTGTTAGTATAGTATTTAACAGGTACCAGAGTGATATGACGCTGTTAGTATAGTATTTAACAGGTACCAGAGTGATATGACGCTGTTAGTATAGTATTTAACAGGAGTGATATGACGCTGTTAGTATAGTATTTAACAGGTACCAGAGTGATATGACGCTGTTAGTATAGTTTTTAACAGGAGTGATATGACGCTGTTAGTATAGTATTTAACAGGAGTGATATGACGCTGTTAGTATAGTATTTAACAGGAGTGATATGACGCTGTTAGTATAGTATTTAACAGGAGTGATATGACGCTGTTAGTATAGTATTTAACAGGAGTGATATGACGCTGTTAGTATAGTATTTAACAGGAGTGATATGACGCTGTTAGTATAGTATTTAACAGGTACCGGAGTGATATGACGCTGTTAGTATAGTATTTAACAGGAGTGATATGACGCTGTTAGTATAGTATTTAACAGGAGTGATATGACGCTGTTAGTATAGTATTTAACAGGAGTGATATGACGCTGTTAGTATAGTATTTAACAGGAGTGATATGACGCTGTTAGTATAGTATTTAACAGGTACCAGAGTGATATGACGCTGTTAGTATAGTATTTAACAGGAGTGATATGACGCTGTTAGTATAGTATTTAACAGGAGTGATATGACGCTGTTAGTATAGTATTTAACAGGAGTGATATGACGCTGTTAGTCTGGTATCTGGTATTGGTATTCGTTTTCCCATCTTTTTTATATTAGAACGTCTGTAAGTTTTATGTGCTTGAATGAAGAAGAATCCTTTTGTTTGTAATTTTGCAATCTGAAGTGCCACACTGCCACCATCTCTATGTGCAGTAAAGCCTGCGGTGAGTCTGTGTCTGAAATAGCCCCTCTCTCGTTAGGGCAGCGGTCATCTTCATTGGATGAAATAGAGAAAATATGCCACTACATTAGTAAAAAACTCAGCCGAAGGAAAGCTCCGCTACTCATGCTGGACAGGACCGGAAGGACAGGACCGGGAAGACAGGACCAGGAGGACAGGACCGGAAGGACAGGACCGGGAAGACAGGACCGGGAAGGAGAAGGCTCGACGGCAATCAGCCATGGAGGCAATGGAACTGAAAGCAAAAAATAGCAGTGTCAGATGCTAAATGAAAGGTCCTGGAGAGCATTCAAATGGATTCACAATTCTCTGTAGGAGCCAACGGAGATGGAATGAATGTTTACCTGATGAAGGAAAATCCCGGGGCATTTATGGAAGATGAACTACACCTGTAACATCACCTTGTGGATTTCATAAAGTTAGGTGCTGTGCCAAAAACCCCACTGCAAAGGGCCTTAGGACTTACCGTCAACAGTCCATTTTCAAACCAGCAATAGAAAGAGCTTCACCACTACCAGAACAAAGGTCCAATCACCATGACAACCACTGTCATGCAAAGACAGAATGAGAAAGCTGACCTGCTCATAGTACAACAAAAACAGGCTACACTCCCAGCTAGGGAGATACCAACATTTGAAGGTAATCCTTTGGATGGCATAGAGGCCAAGACAAGTAGCAGTGAGGACAGGCTCTACTACCTCGAGCAATTCACTTCCGGTCAGCCTAGGGATCTGGTCAGAAGCTGTCTTCATATGGGTGCGCAAAAGGGGCTTTACTGAGGCTAAGAGATTGCTGGAGGAGCACTTTGGCAATGAAATAAAAGCCACCACTGCTTTCATGGAAAAGACTCTGAATTGGAATCCTGTTAAGGCTGAGGATGGAAAAGCACTGTGTAGCTATGCGCTCTATCAGGCGAGGCTCTTACGATACTATACAAGACCTGGAATGCATGGAACAGCTCAACCTTCCCTCCAATTTGATGCTGATTGTATCCAAACTTCCATACAAACTAAGAGAGAGATGGAGGTCAACGGCATTTGATGTTGTAGAGAGAAGCAAGCATAGAGACAAATTCCGTGCACTTGTGAGCTTCATGGAGAGACAGGCCAAGGTCATTGAAGATCCATTGTTTGGCGATATTTAAGACCCAGTTTCCAGCCCAAAAATGAAGACCATAGCAGACTCCAGATGGAGTAAATCAAAGAGCAAATGAAGCAGCTTTGCTACATCAGTGGCAGTTATGGATGACAAAGCTGAAAGCCCTTCAACGGAAATGACATCCAAAGAGAAAAAGCAAAGCAGCAACGTACCCGAGGCCCCTCAAAATGCTCAGGACCATGTATGTACTGTGATGGTAAGCATCTTTGGTTGAGTGTAAGCGAGTCAAAAGTACAGTCACATGTTCCTGAGAATCAATGTCCTCTGCTTTGGTTGTTTGACTAAAGATCACAGAGACTGCAAGAAAATAATGACCTGCCTAAGCTGTAACGGAAGGCACCCCACCATTCTACATATGGAAGGAAAAGAGAGATCTTTATTTCAGAAGGCAGTGCGGTCAGACTCTCAAAGGTCAGAAGGGGATAGAGTAGCAGCCAAGCAAGAAGAAACTTGTGTCAGCAGTGCTCGCGTGTCATTGTGAGATGGTAAACGAGCTGGGGCCGGTAGGGATAGCACATTGGCACCTGTTCAAGTGAAGGTCGCAAAGGGAACCAAAACCGTGTTCACCCACGCTTTCCGGCAGGTAGCCTAGTGGTTAGAGCATTGGGCCAGTAACTGAGAAGGTTGCTAGACAAATCTCCTAGTTGACAAGGTATAAATATGTCATGTTGCCCCTGCACAAGGCAGTTATCCCACTGTTCCTAGGCCGTCATTGAAAATAAGAATTTGTTCTTAACTGACTTGCCTAGTTAAAAATGATTATTATTATTTTTTTTTAATCCTGTTAGCTCAGCGATGTTTTGTGCAACAGCAACACCTTTTTGGAACACAAAATCCCAGTGACAAGAGACAACATCCCCACTCAGAGAGATTTCCAAAGGTGGCATCATCTAAAGGAAATCCAACTGAATGAGATTGACACTGACATTGAGTTACCGATCGGAGTCAATGCCCCAAAGGTGGTAGAACCCTGGCAGATCATTAATGGTGAAGGAAACGGACCGTATGGTAAGGACAGTATTAGGATGGGTGGTCAATGGTCCACTTAACCCCTGTACTGCTATTAATGAATTATGGATGTACTACAGTGACTACCAATCGCATATCCATTGTTAAATTGGAGAATCTGATTGTCAACAACAATGAAGGAGTATATATGCCACACCAAGGGATTCAGTCATGTGTGGCGTTTGACTGTGGTGCATCGTCTTTCAAATCCCTTAAACCACGAACTGCTTCAATGCCCAGACTACGCAAACACACATCATAGGTGTCTCGCTCAAGTTCCGTCAAGAACACATTGCCATTATGACAGACATCGAAGGGATGTTCCACCAGGTACGTGTGCAGGACAACGGCGTGGACTTCTTGCACTTCCTGTGGTGGCCAGAGGGGTGATACTAGCAAAGAATTGGAGGATGACCCGAATGACAGTCCATCTTTTTAGAGTTGTATCCTCACCAAGCTGTAAACACTTTGCACTAGGAGGATAACTGTCAGAAAAAAATGATAAGGAGGTTAACGATACTGTTCTGTATAACTTCTATTTTGATGACTGTCTCAAGTCAGTGAGCACAGAACAGCAAGCAGATGTCAGGGATCTCAAGCTCTCAAGGTGGATTTAAGTTGACCAAATGGGTCAGTAACAGTCGTGCTGTATTAGTCTCCCTCCCTGATGAACATAAAGCCAAGCAGGTAAAGGAACTGGATCTCAGAGAAAAGCTACCATTCGAACGAGCGCTTGCATCCAATGGAACATTGAGAATGACCTATTCACCTACCGAGTCATGATCAAGGGCCGACCAGCTACCAGAAGAGGTATCGTTCTCAACTGTAAGCTCAGTCTACGATCGACTAGGTTTTCCTTACTACCTTTATTCTGAAGGCCAATCAGATCCTCCAAGAGCTCTGCAAGATCAAGTGTGGCTGGGATGAGCCCATTCCAGAGGAACTCTGCAAACCGTGGCAAAGATGGCTCTCAGAGGTTTAGATTCCAGGTGAATAGCTGCATGAAGCCAGGAAAACTTTGGTCCAGTTAAAACTGCTTAGATGTATCACTTCTGAGACACAGTATTAATGATGAACACATCTCTTGGAATAGCAGAACAGCACAACGATCCGGACGGCCCTTGCTGTGCCTGGTGAGCAGTTGGTCAAGATCTGTTGTCAGATGTATGTTGAGGAGGAGGAGGAGGAGTTCAGAGCTCACAGGTGTGCCTGGCATGGATTGTGACTCCATCTCGTTCCTCGCCCTCTTCAACGCGTCATTCTCCACCTGACTCTCCGCCAATAGCACCTGACTCTGGACCAATGCATCAGCTGTTGCCCGTATCTCTGCCCTCAGATAATGTTTCTCGCTGGTCTGCCTTCAATGATTCGATCTCCGTCTTCAAAGTTTGAACCTGATCCATGAAACACCTTCATCAGATGAGCAGAATGGTACCACCAAGAGCCCCCATCGATTACAGTGGCCTATGATAGAAACAGTAGATCAATTGGTTTCAAAGTGACTCCAACACACAAATGCTGCATACACATTTTAGGAATCTAGCAAATAACTTTCTTGGCAACGATGTGTTTTTTTGGTTGCGGCCCGTTGTCCAGCCCGTTGTCCACTGATCTCCACGGATGGTTGTCAGCATGTTTGTATGCTCTGCAAAAACACATTCATGTTCATTTTAGTTCATTAATAGTTAATTAATTAAAATACAATATTTTTTATTTATTTTTATTTTTATTGAACCTTCATTTAATTATCGATTTTATTACACAGTTTGCCTAACTACATTGGTAGGCTATATACATTATGCTTTAAAGTAAATACCTGAAATAAAAATGACGACATTAAAGAACATACAGCTGGCGGGTTATACACTCTATCGGCAGGATAGAACAGCAGCCTCTGGTAAGACACGGGGCAGGGACCCTGGTGCATATGTAACCAACAGCTGGTGAACAATATCTAAGGAAGTCTCAAGAGTATTGCTCAGCTTCTGAAGCAATACCCTGAAGTATCCAAGTGATAAGCTGTAGACCACACTGTATATCTACCTAGAGCGTTTTTCATCTGTATTTTCTCATAGCTGTCTACATACCACCAAGCAGACAGATGCTGGCACTCAAAACCAAACTCAATGAGCTGTACATCGCCATATACCACCATAAACAAACAGGAAAAATGCTCAGTCCAGAGACAGGCGCTCCCTAGTGGGATGGGTGACTTTACAACCTGTTAGGGCTAGGGGGGCAGTATTGACACGCTGGAGAAAAACATACCCGATTTAATCTGTTTCTACCACTCCTACCTAG
>NW_025549615.1:0-13044 GCF_905237065.1 Salmo salar | reverse complement strand
CTTCTGCCATGTCCTGACCCAACTACACCCTCTACTGGTCAGGACGTGACATTAGTTGACACATTGGAAAGAATTATTAAAAAAAACAGACCAAACTAGAATGCTATTTGGCCCTAAACAGAGAGTACCCTATGCCAGAATACCCGACTACTGTGGCTCAGTTGGTAGAGCATGGTGTTTGCAATGGTGTTTGCAACCCACGGTTGTGGGTTCGATTCCACGGGGGCCAGTATGGAAAAAATAAAAAATGTATGAAATTAATTGAAATGTATGCATTCACTACTGTAAGTCGCTCTGGATAAGAGCGTCTGCTAAATGACGTAAATGTCAATGTACTGTGACTGACTTAAAGAAAACTTTGACTATGTACAATACTCAATGAGCATAGCCTTGCTATTGAGAAATGCCACTGTAGGCAGACCTGGCTCTCAAGAGAAGACAGGCTATGTGCACACTGCCCACAAAATGAGGTGGAAACTGAGCTGCAGTTCCTAACCTCCTGCCAAATGTATGACCATATTAGAGACACATATTTCCCACAGATTCACAAAGAATTTGAAAACAAACCCAATTTTGTTAGAACCCCATATCTACTGGGTGAAATATCACAGCAGCAAGATTTGTGACCTGTTGCAACAAGAAAAGGGCAACCAGTGAAGAACAAACACTGTACTTTAACTATTTGCATGTCGTTACAACACTGTATATAGACATAATATGATATTGGAAATGTTTTTATACTTTTGGAACTTCTGTGAGTGTAATGTTTACTGTTAATTTGTATTGTTTATTTCACTTTTGTTTATTATCTACTTCACTTGCTTTGGCAATGTTAACATATGTTTCCTATGCCAATAAAGCCCCTTGAATTGAATTGAAATGAGAGAGCAAAGCCAAATGTCAGGGAGCTGGGATGGAGAGAGAGCGTGTGCAAAAGAAAGAGCTAAAGAGAGGGATAGTAATTAGGGAGTAAATAATAAAGCTGGTCTGGTCCAGGAGGCTGGGTCTGGTCTGGTCTGGTCCAGAAGGCTAGGTCTGGTCTGGTCCAGGAGGCTAGGTCTGGTCTGGTCTGGTCCAGGAGGCTAGGTCTGGTCTGGTCTGGTCCAGGAGGCTGGGTCTGGTCTGGTCCAGGAGGCTAGGTCTGGTCTGGTCCAGGAGGCTAGGTCTGGTCTGGTCTGGTCCAGGAGGCTAAGTCTGGTCTGGTCCAGGAGGCTAGGTCTGGTCTGGTCTGGTCCAGGAGGCTAGGTCTGGTCTGGTCCAGGAGGCTAGGTCTGGTCTGGTCTGGTCCAGGAGGCTAAGTCTGGTCTGGTCCAGGAGGCTAGGTCTGGTCTGGTCTGGTCCAGGAGGCTGGGTCTGGTCTGGTCCAGAAGGCTAGGTCTGGTCTGGTCCAGGAGGCTAGGTCTGGTCTGGTCTGGTCCAGGAGGCTAAGTCTGGTCTGGTCCAGGAGGCTAGGTCTGGTCTGGTCTGGTCCAGGAGGCTAGGTCTGGTCTGGTCTGGTCCAGGAGGCTAAGTCTGGTCTGGTCCAGGAGGCTAGGTCTGGTCTGGTCTGGTCCAGGAGGCTGGGTCTGGTCTGGTCCAGAAGGCTAGGTCTGGTCTGGTCCAGGAGGCTAGGTCTGGTCTGGTCTGGTCCAGGAGGCTAAGTCTGGTCTGGTCCAGGAGGCTAGGTCTGGTCTGGTCTGGTCCAGGAGGCTAGGTCTGGTCTGGTCCAGGAGGCTAGGTCTGGTCTGGTCTGATCAAGGAGGCTACAGTTGGTCTGGTCTGGTCTGGTCCAGGAGGCTAGGTCTGGTCTGGTCTGATCAAGGAGGCTACAGTAGGTCTGGTCTGGTCTGGGAACTCAGGATGAAGTGATGAGCTGAGTTGAGATGACCACAGCAGCGGAGGGCCAGGGGCCACACTCAATAAATCAATGAAAACATGGAGAGCCACTGCTTTAAAAGGTCAGCCTGACAGAGCTAGACAGTGTCTGCGTCCCAAATGACACCCTATTCCCTACATAATGCATTTGAATTGGGACAAAGCCAGAGTCTTAGCTAGCCTCGTACGAACCAGCTTCCACATCCTGAAACCATGGTATCACGTTGACGAGGGAACTTATACATTACCGCGTCCTGCTCTTCTCCCTCCCAGTGGTCTGTCCCTGTAAAACGAAGTCCTATATCTCAGACAGTCGCCTGTGTTGGCAGAGGAACATTGTTTCCAGAAGAGTGTCACTAGCCCTTCATCAAAGCTCTTGACAGCAGGTTAACAACCCTACTGAAAGCAACGATCACACCTTGACGGGACTAAGGAGCTAAGCTCTCTCTCTCTCTCTATATATCTCTGTCTCTCTTTTCTCAATCTCTCTTTTCTCTCTCTCTCTCTCTCTTCTCTCTCTCTATCTCTGTCTCTCTTTTCTCAATCTCTCTTTTCTCTCTCTCTCTTTCTGTCTCTCTCTCCCTTTCTCCCTCTGTCTCTTGAGCTCACAGGCAGTAAAAGACAGCAGCTCATTATAAACTGCACAGGCACTTGTGTAACCGCACACTAGTGAAGGAATGAGTGAGAGAGCGTGGACAACAAGTCTGAGCTTGTGGATACAGGGGGAGGCGTGTTCAGACTGGCTAACTAAATCCTCCCCCATTGCAGTGTGTTTCTGTCTCTCCACCTCCACTCAACTGTGTGTTTCTCTCTCCACCTCCACTCAACTGTGTGTTTCTGTCTCTCCACCTCCACTCAACTGTGTTTCTCTCTCCACCTCCACTCAACTGTGTGTTTCTGTCTCTCCACCTCCACTCAACTGTGTTTCTCTCTCCACCTCCACTCAACTGTGTGTTTCTGTCTCTCCACCTCCACTCAACTGTGTGTTTCTGTCTCTCCACCTCCACTCAACTGTGTGTTTCTCTCTCCACCTCCACTCAACTGTGTGTTTCTGTCTCTCCACCTCCACTCAACTGTGTGTTTCTGTCTCTCCACCTCCACTCAACTGTGTGTTTCTGTCTTTCCACCTCCACTCAACTGTGTGTTTCTGTCTCTCCACCTCCACTCAACTGTGTGTTTCTGTCTCTCCACCTCCACTCAACTGTGTGTTTCTGTCTCTCCACCTCCACTCAACTGTGTGTTTCTGTCTCTCCACCTCCACTCAACTGTGTGTTTCTGTCTCCCACCTCCACTCAACTGTGTGTTTCTGTCTCTCCACCTCCACTCAACTGTGTGTTTCTGTCTCTCCACCTCCACTCAACTGTGTGTTTCTGTCTCTCCACCTCCACTCAACTGTGTGTTTCTGTCTCTCCACCTCCACTCAGCTGTGTTTCTGTCTCTCCACCTCCACTCAACTGTGTGTTTCTCTCTCCACCTCCACTCAACTGTGTGTTTCTGTCTCTCCACCTCCACTCAACTGTGTGTTTCTCTCTCCACCTCCACTCAACTGTGTGTTTCTGTCTCTCCACCTCCACTCAACTGTGTTTCTGTCTCTCCACCTCCACTCAACTGTGTGTTTCTGTCTCTCCACCTCCACTCAACTGTGTGTTTCTGTCTCTCCACCTCCACTCAACTGTGTGTTTCTGTCTCTCCACCTCCACTCAACTGTGTGTTTCTGTCTGTCCGCCTCCACTCAACTGTGTGTTTCTGTCTCTCCACCTCCACTCAACTGTGTGTTTCTGTCTCTCCACCGCCACTCAACTGTGTGTTTCTGGGCTGCTGAAGACTGGAGACTGCAAAGGCACACACACACAGCTCGAACACCAGCCAGCCAATCCCGAATTACCTCCTGATAAGCAAAATTAAAATTAATTCCAATGTCTCCTATCTCCTATCTGCATCATCACAGCCACTTAAATTAGGTTTAAAACAGGTTTAAAACGAAATACAATACAAAACAAATAAGTTTCCTGTGAAAGGCCAATCTCTGCTTGAGGTAATGAAGGGAAGCGTACATCAGACAGCATCTCTCTCTGCATCCCAGAGGCTGAGCGATGTTTTACACGTCTCCAAGGTGATCTCACAGTGCTATCACACTGTTCCCAGCATGATGGTGTGCTGTGAGGGGGGATTTACCCAAGCATCGTTTGTGTGTGTGAACCCACCCACCCACCCACACACACACACACACACACACACACACACACACACACACACACACACACACACACACACACACACACACACACACACACACACACACACACACACACACACACACACACACAGTCCTGAGGCTGCTGATTACAGGACTGTGCTAGCGGAGTAAACATTACAACACTAGCACTGTGGATGGAGAGAAGAGGGGGGTCTGGTAAGCATCTAGCCTGCGGTACTGTAGCCTGGCTGGTTTGATTACAGTTTGTTGTGGGCTCAGAGGGGAGGTGGACTGTAGCCATCACTGTGTGATTATTATATGCTGAATGCAGTGACTGGTTACTCAGGTAACTCTATTATCAAGCAGGCTGATCCATGATGTTGTTTCAGCAAAAGCCCATGAAAAGTTAATGCAGTAACTTAGAGTCAAGGTATCCTTGACACAGATCAAATCACCTGTGTTATGTACTGTAGCTATTACATCTCCATTATGATTTGTTCCATCCGTCTCGCTCCCTTTCTCCCCTCTGATAAAGAAACTGAAATCTCCTAACAACAAGAGCTCCAAATCCCAAATGCTAACATTTCTCTATCCATTCCTCCAGGTTCCCACAGACCTGGATTAGGCCCACAGCTCTGAATGATACAGAAACATGTCTGATATGTTGCGGCCCAGGCATATCATCAGAATGTTCCATGTTTGCCATTCTTTCCCCCATGGAGCTCCTCCAGGCTTCAGGATCTGAGGCATGCAGTCAGCAGTCAAGGCCCAGAACAAAAAGCCTGCCTGGGGGATGAGGAGACAGGGTGAAGTGCGGAGAGGGAACACTGGAATAGCTGGGCCAGCAGAGACCACCTGGAGAGGGGAACCAGGCACCGCTCCGCTCAGCCCTGTTCTGTTCTACCTGCCTTTCTTCCACCGCTGGCCTGGAACCAGCCGCAGTTGGAATAGAGAGGGAGCGTCAGTAATTACGAACCATGACTGAGGTTGTAATAAGGCCCCAGCGCCTGGAAAAGAGAGTGGGTGGAGAGGAGAGGAGGACGCAGTGTGGCTAACAGTAGCTTACTACAGGGGGAATCAGTATACATCTCATAGAGAAAGCCTAGTGTGCGGTCAGAAATTGTAATGAATATGCAGAGCAGACCTAAGACAAAGCTTCCATGGCTTGCTGTGCTAAGAGGCTCACTTGTCACTCCATGAGCGACAGTTTACTTTACATGAGATCTGCTACACAGGCCAGAGACAAAATGAAGAGATAATTTCCAAAATTGTATATTTAAGCAATAAGGCACGAGGGGTGTGGTATATGGCACGACGCATCACAGACACAGCCCTTAGCCATGGTATATTGGCCATAGGTATATTGGCCATGGCCACAAACCCCAGAGGTGCCTTATTTGCTATTACAAACTGGTTATGAACGTAATTAGAGCAGCAAAAATAAATGTTTCGTCATACCTGTAGTATAAGGTCTGATATACCACGGCTGTCAGCCAATCAGCATTCAGGGCTCGAACCACCCAACTACCAATGCTAGTTCTGAACGTCACATGCTAATGTAAAAAGCTGTTTTTTTATATAAATATGAACTTGATTGAACAAAACATGCATGTATTGTATAACATAATGTCCTAGGTGTGTCATCTGATGAAGATCATCAAAGGTTAGTGCTGCATTTAGCTGTCTTCTGGGTTTTTGTGACATTATATGCTAGCTTGAAAAATGGGTGTCTGATTATTTCTGGCTCGGTACTCTGCTGACATAATCTAATGTTTTGCTTTCGCTGTAAAGCCTTTTTGAAATCGGACAGTGTGGTTAGATAAAGGAGAGTCTTGTCTTTAAAATGCTGTGAAATAGTCATATGTTTGAAAAATTGAGGTTTTTGTATTTTTGAGGAATTTGTAATTCGCACCACGCCTATCATTGGATATTGGAGCAGGTGTTCCGCTAGCGGAACGTCTAGATGTAAGAGGTTAATGTGAGTCTGGAAGGAGAGCTTACAGTCTAACCAGACACATAGGTATTTCTAGTCAGAACCGTCCAGAGTAGTGATGCTGGACGGGCGGGCAGGTGCAGGCAGCGATCGGTTAAAGAGCATGCATTTAGTTTTACTTGTATTTAAGAGCAGTTGGAGGCCACGGAAGGAGAGTTGTATGGCATTGAAGCTTGTCTGGAGGGTTGTTAACAGTGTCCAAAGAAGGGCCAGAAGTATATAGAATGGTGTCGTCTGCGTATAGGTGGATCAGAGACTCACCAGCAGCAAGAGCGACATCATTGATGTATACAGAGAAAAGAGTTGGCCCAAGAATTGAACCCTGTGGCACCCCCATAGAGACTACCAGAGGCCCGGACAACAGGCCATCCGATTTGACACATTGAACTCTATCAGAGAAGTAGTTGGTGAACCAGGCGAGGCAATCATTTGAGAAACCAAGGCTATTGAGTCTGCCGATGAGGATGTGGTGATTGACAGAGTCAAAAGCCTTGGCCAGGTCAATGAATACGGCAGCACAGTATTGTTTCTTATCGATGGCGGTTACGATATCGTTTAGGACCTTGAGCGTGGCTGAGGTGCACCCATGACCAGCTCTGAAACCAGATTGCATAGCGGAGAAGGTGCGGTGGGATTCGAAATGGTCGGTAATATGTTTGTTGACTTGGCTTTCGAAGACCTTCGAAAGGCAGGGCAGGATAGATATAGGTCTGTAGCAGTTTGGGTCAAGAGTGTCCCCTCCTTTGAAGAGGGGGATGACAGCAGCTGCTTTCCAATCTTTGGGAATCTCAGACGACACGAAAGAGAGGTTGAACAGGCTAGTAATAGGGGTTGCAACAATTTCGGCAGATCATTTTAGAAAGAAAGGGTCCAGATTGTCTAGCCCGGCTGATTTGTAGGGGTCCACATTTTGCAGCTCTTTCAGATCATCAGCTGACTGGATTTGGGAGAACATCTGTTCCAGAAACTGCTCCAGGTCAGATGTTTCAGCACGTCACTTCCTGTTGAACGCAGAATGAGGAAGAGCTCGGTTTTTTTTTTGTTGAAAAGTTTGTTGTTTGAAAGTGCATTGGAAAGTTATTGGTAGCTATCTAGCCTCGGAGTTTGGATCCCGCGATGCAGTTGGCGTCAGTTGCTGGGACTGCTTATCTCTTTCCAGTGATCCTGCCGAACAAGGACTGGTTTGAGGAGCTATTTGGTTCGCAGCTAGCCTAGCTGCTAGCTAGCTGCATATCAAGCTAGCAAAGGTTTTCTTGAATGCAGCCCGCGATGCGGTTAGCCATTGTGGCTGGGACTGCGGATTGTCCCGGGTTTGTGGCTGTCTAGATCCCTTCTGTTTGTTGTTTTCAATTTTCCCCGTGACCTGCCCTGTCTGGAACTGTGAGGAGTAACAGCATAACCTATGTTGCTAGCTACCATGACAAAGACCAAAACCGGCGGGTGTACCGTTAAGGTCAGTGGTGTCTCTCTATCACACGTGAAGGATCTTTTAAACGAACAAAAAGAGACGTACAAGCAGTTGTTACAACTACAGGACACCAGTTCTGTGTGTGAATCCATGACAACAATGACAGATGAATCAGAAGAGGGACAATCAAGGCAGAACAACATGATTGTGGACGGAATTGCAGAATCTCCACATGAGAGTCTGAGGACAAAGTGAGGGAAATGATCTCTGAGAAATTGAAGATTGACCACAGGAAGATTGAGGTGGAGCGCACCCACAGGAATGGAAAACCCACCAACGGCCCAGGTGATAGGCCCAGGCCGATAGTGGTCAAGTTCCTGAGGTTCAAGTACAAGGTATCTGTTCTGGAAAGAGCCAAGAACTTGAGAGGAACGTATATCTTCCTCAAAAAGGACTATCCTGACGCTGTGGGCCAGAAGAGGAAAGAACTGATCCCAGCCATGAAAGCTGACAGAGCGGGTGGGGACATTGCTTACATCTGCTATGACAGGCTCATTGTCCACCCTCCCTCCCAGAAGCCTGGAAGGGATGAGAGAGCCAAGCCTATGGGTTCGTAGCTTCAACCCCGCAGCACACACACACACACCAATTGATTAATGGACGGCTGAATGTATATTTTTTTCTCTTGCTTTGTCTGCTCTTTTCAGTATTATGTCTATCTCTGATAAGCTACCCAGGAAAGGGCTAAAAACAGCCCATATGAATATATGTAGCCTTAGAAATAAGGTTCATGAAATCAATAAGTTGCTAACATCAGATAACATTCATATATTAGCCATTTCTGAGACTCACTTAAATAATTAATTTGATGATACATCAGTAGTTATAACATCTATAGAAGAGACAGAAATGCTTATGGTGGAGGTGTTGCTGTATATATTCAGAGCCATATCTCTGTAATGCTTAGAGAAGATCTTATGTCAAGTGTTATTGAAGTGTTGTGGTTGCAGGTTCACTTTGCACATCTAAAGCCTTTTCTTTTGGGGTGTTGCTATAGGCCACCAAGTGCTTAGTATCTAAATAATATGTGTGAAATGCTTGATAGCGTATGTGATGTAAACAGAGAGGTCTACTTTCTTGGGGACCTGAATATTGACTGGTTTTCATCAAGCTGTCCGCTCAAGAGGAAGCTTCTTACTGTAACCAGTGCCTGTAATCTGGTTCAGGTTATTAATCAACCTGACAGGGTGTTTACAAACACTACAGGAACAAGATCATCCACATGTATCGATCACATTTTTACTAATGCTGTAGAACTTTGTTCTAAAGCTATATCCTTACCAATTAGATGCAGTGATCACAATATAGTAGCTATATCCAGGAAAGCCATAGTTCCAACAGCTGAGCCTAAAATAATGTTTAAGAGATCATACAAAAGATTTTACTGTGACTCTTATGTGGACGATGTTAAGAATATTTGTTCGTCTGATCTGATTAATGAGGAGCATCCAGATGCTGCACTTGATGAATTTATGGAATTGGTCTTGACCTCTGAACTATAGATTACTGAAAGAACAGAAAGTGTTCTGTTCAAACTCCCTGGTCAACAAAGATTTATGGGGAAACTCTTAACCTGTTAGGGCTAGGGGGCAGTATTGACACGGCCGGATATAAAACGTACCCGATTTAATCTGGTTACTACTCCTGCCCAGTAACTAGAATATGCATATAATTATTGGCTTTGGATAGAAAACACCCTAACGTTTCTAAAACTGTTTGAATGGTGTCTGTGAGTATAACAGAACTCATATGGCAGGCCAAAACCTGAGAAGATTCCATGCAGGAAGTGGCCTGTCTGACAAGTTGTTGTTCATCTTGGCTCTTTTTATTGAAGACTGAGGATCTTTGCTATAACGTGACACTTCCTACGGCTCCCATAGGCTCTCAGAGCCCGGGAAAAAGCTGAATGATATCGAGGCAGCCTCTGGCTGAAACACATTATCGCGTTTGGCAAGTGGCCGATCAGAGTACTATGGGCTTAGGCGCGTGCACGAGTCAACCCCGTGCTTTATTTTCTTTCCTCTTTTTACCTAAACGCAGATTCCCGGTCGGAATATTATCGCTTTTTTTACGAGAAAAATGGCATAAAAATTTATTTTAAACAGCGGTTGACATGCTTCGAAGTACGGTAATGGAATATTTCGAATTTTTTTGTCACGAAATGCACCATGCTCGTCACCCTTATTTACCCTTTCGGATAGTGTCTTGAACGCACGAACAAAACGCCGCTATTTGGATATAACAATGGATTATTTGGGACCAAACCAACATTTGTTATTGAAGTAGAAGTCCTGGGAGTGCATTCTGACGAAGAACAGCAAAGGTAATAACATTTTTCTTATAGTAAATCTGACTTTGGTGAGTGCTAAACTTGCTGGGTGTCTAAATAGCTAGCCCTGTGATGCCGGGCTATCTACTGAGAATATTGCAAAATGTGCTTTCACCGAAAAGCTATTTTAAAATCGGACATATCGAGTGCATAGAGGAGTTCTGTATCTATAATTCTTAAAATAATTGTTATGTTTTTTGTGAACGTTTATCGTGAGTAATTTAGTAAATTCACCGGCAGTGTTCGGTGGGAATGCTAGTCACATGCTAGTCACATGCTAATGTAAAAAGCTGGTTTTTGATATAAATATGAACTTGATTGAACAAAACATGCATGTATTGTATAACATAATGTCCTAGGGTTGTCATCTGATGAAGATCATCAAAGGTTAGTGCTGCATTTAGCTGTGGTTTGGGTTTATGTGACATTATATGCTAGCTTGAAAAATGGGTGTCTGATTATTTCTGGCTGGGTACTCTGCTGACATAATCTAATGTTTTGCTTTCGTTGTAAAGCCTTTTTGAAATCGGACAGTGTGGTTAGATTAACGAGAGTCTTGTCTTTAAAATGGTGTAAAATAGTCATATGTTTGAAAAATTGAAATTTTAGCATTTTGAGGTATTTGAATATCGCGCCACGGGATTACACTGGTTGTTGAGTAGCCCATAGAGGTTAAGAAACTGACTGTTAGAACTGTTAAGGCTCCATGGATTGATGAGGAATTGAAAAACTGTATGGTTGAAAGAGATGGGGCAAAAGGAGTGGCTAATAATTCTGGCTGCACATCTGACTGGCTTACTCACCTGCAAACTGAGAAATGATGTGACTAAATTCAACAAAAAGAAGACGAAATTTATTAAGAAGCCAAGATCAATGATATCCAGAATGATGGAAAAAAACTTTGGAGTACTTTAAATGAAATTATGGGCAGAAAGACAAATTCAATTCCATCATCAAATCAGATGGCTTATTCATCACAAAACCATTTGATGTTGCCAATTATTTTAATGATTATTTAATTGGCAAAGTGGGCAAACTTAGGCAGGAAATGACTACAACGAACCATGAGAAATTGTATTCATGTATAAAAAACTAATAATGAAAGGAAAGCAGTGCAAGCTTGAATTTTGTTAGTGTTAGTGTGGGAGAGGTGGAAAAATTATTGTTAAAGAGCATGCATTTAGTTTTACTTGTATTTAAGAGCAGTTGGAGGCCACGGAAGGAGAGTTGTATGGCATTGAAGCTTGTCTGGAGGGTTGTTAACAGTGTCCAAAGAAGGGCCAGAAGTATATAGAATGGTGTCGTCTGCGTATAGGTGGATCAGAGACTCACCAGCAGCAAGAGCGACATCATTGATGTATACAGAGAAAAGAGTTGGCCCAAGAATTGAACCCTGTGGCACCCCCATAGAGACTACCAGAGGCCCGGACAACAGGCCATCCGATTTGACACATTGAACTCTATCAGAGAAGTAGTTGGTGAACCAGGCGAGGCAATCATTTGAGAAACCAAGGCTATTGAGTCTGCCGATGAGGATGTGGTGATTGACAGAGTCAAAAGCCTTGGCCAGGTCAATGAATACGGCAGCACAGTATTGTTTCTTATCGATGGCGGTTACGATATCGTTTAGGACCTTGAGCGTGGCTGAGGTGCACCCATGACCAGCTCTGAAACCAGATTGCATAGCGGAGAAGGTGCGGTGGGATTCGAAATGGTCGGTAATATGTTTGTTGACTTGGCTTTCGAAGACCTTCGAAAGGCAGGGGCAGGATAGATATAGGTCTGTAGCAGTTTGGGTCAAGAGTGTCCCCTCCTTTGAAGAGGGGGATGACAGCAGCTGCTTTCCAATCTTTGGGAATCTCAGACGACACGAAAGAGAGGTTGAACAGGCTAGTAATAGGGGTTGCAACAATTTCGCAGATCATTTTAGAAAGAAAGGGTCCAGATTGTCTAGCCCGGCTGATTTGTAGGGGTCCACATTTTGCAGCTCTTTCAGATCATCAGCTGACTGGATTTGGGAGAACATCTGTTCCAGAAACTGCTCCAGGTCAGATGTTTCAGCACGTCACTTCCTGTTGAACGCAGAATGAGGAAGAGCTCGTTTTTTTTTGTTGAAAAGTTTGTTGTTTGAAAGTGCATTGGAAAGTTATTGGTAGCTATCTAGCCTCGGAGTTTGGATCCCGCGATGCAGTTGGCGTCAGTTGCTGGGACTGCTTATCTCTTTCCAGTGATCCTGCCGAACAAGGACTGGTTTGAGGAGCTATTTGGTTCGCAGCTAGCCTAGCTGCTAGCTAGCTGCATATCAAGCTAGCAAAGGTTTTCTTGAATGCAGCCCGCGATGCGGTTAGCCATTGTGGCTGGGACTGCGGATTGTCCCGGGTTTGTGGCTGTCTAGATCCCTTCTGTTTGTTGTTTTCATTTTTCCCCGTGACCTGCCCTGTCTGGAACTGTGAGGAGTAACAGCATAACCTATGTTGCTAGCTACCATGACAAAGACCAAAACCGGCGGGTGTACCGTTAAGGTCAGTGGTGTCTCTCTATCACAGCTTTTTCCCGGGCTCTTTTTATTGAAGACTGAGGATCTTTGCTATAACGTGACACTTCCTACGGCTCCCATAGGCTCTCAGAGCCCGGGAAAAAGCTGAATGATATCGAGGCAGCCTCTGGCTGAAACACGTCTCGCGTTTGGCAAGTGGCCGATCAGAGTACTATGGGCTTAGGCGCGTGCCACGAGTCAACCCCGTGCTTTATTTTCTTTCCTCTTTTTACCTAAACGCAGATTCCCGGTCGGAATATTATCGCTTTTTACGAAAAATGGCATAAAAATTGATTTTAAACAGCGGTTGACATGCTTCGAAGTACGGTAATGGAATATTTCGAATTTTTTGTCCACGAAATGCACCATGCTCGCACCCTTATTTACCCTTTCGGATAGTGTCTTGAACGCATACAACAAAACGCCGCTATTTGGATATAACAATGGATTATTTGGGACCAAACCAACATTTGTTATTGAAGTAGAAGTCCTGGGGAGCGTGCATTCTGACGAAGAACAGCAAAGGTAATAACATTTTTCTTATAGTAAATCTGACTTTGGTGAGTGCTAAACTTGTTGGGTGTCTAAATAGCTAGCCCTGTGATGCCGGGCTATCTACTGAGAATATTGCAAAATGTGCTTTCACCGAAAAGCTATTTTAAAATCG
>NW_025549614.1:0-22065 GCF_905237065.1 Salmo salar | reverse complement strand
AACATGTTCTGGAGGGTAACACTCAACACATATTCTGGAGGGTGGCAAATCATTTCTGATAGAGACCATCCTTTCTGGAGGGGGGTCAAAATTTCTGAGGTGGAGACACTCATTTACGTCACATGTTCTGGAGGGTGAGGAGAGAAACACGTCAACAAACATGTTCTGGAGGGGTGAGAGAGAGAGACACGTCAACAACATGTTCTGGAGGGGTGAGGAGAGAGAGACACGTCAACAACATGTTCTGGAGGGTGAGGAGAGAGAGACACATCAACAACATGTTCTGGAGGGTGAGGAGAGAGGAAACACGTCAACAACATGTTCTGGAGGGTGAGGAGAGAGACACGTCAACAACATGTTCTGGAGGGGTGAGGAGAGAGAGAGACACGTCAACAACATGTTCTGGAGGGGTGAGGAGGGAGAGAGACACGCAAGCAACATGTTCTGGAGGGGGTGAGGAGAGAGAGACACGTCAACAACATGTTCTGGAGGGGTGAGGGAGACACGTCAACAACATGTTCTGGAGGGGTGAGGAGAGAGACACGTCGCCAACATGTTCTGGAGGGGTGAGGAGAGAGACACGTCAACAACATGTTCTGGAGGGGTGAGGAGAGAGAGACACGTCAACAACATGTTCTGGAGGGGTGAGGAGAGAGACACGTCAACAACATGTTCTGGAGGGGTGAGAGAGAGAGACACATCAACAACATGTTCTGGAGGGGGTGAGGAGAGAGAGACACGTCAACAACATGTTCTGGAGGGGTGAGGAGAGAGAGACACGTCAACAACATGTTCTGGAGGGGTGAGGAGAGAGACACGTCAACAACATGTTCTGGAGGGTGAGGAGAGAGAACACGTCAACAACATGTTCTGGAGGGGTGAGGAGAGAGAGACACGTCAACAACATGTTCTGGAGGGGTGAGGAGAGAGAGACACGTCAACAACATGTTCTGGAGGGGTGAGGAGAGAGAGACACGTCAACAACATGTTCTGGAGGGGTGAGGAGAGAGACACGTCAACAACATGTTCTGGAGGGGTGAGGAGAGAGAGACACGTCAACAACATGTTCTGGAGGGGTGAGGAGAGAGACACGTCAACAACATGTTCTGGAGGGGTGAGGAGAGAGAGACACGTCAACAACATGTTCTGGAGGGGTGAGGAGAGAGACACGTCAACAACATGTTCTGGAGGGGTGAGGAGAGAGACACGTCAACAACATGTTCTGGAGGGGGTGAGGAGAGAGACACGTCAACAACATGTTCTGGAGGGGTGAGGAGAGAGAGACACGTCAACAACATGTTCTGGAGGGGTGAGGAGAGAGAGACACGTCAACAACATGTTCTGGAGGGGTGAGGAGAGAGAAACACGTCAACAACATGTTCTGGAGGGGTGAGGAGAGAGAGACACGTCAACAACATGTTCTGGAGGGGTGAGGAGAGAGACACGTCAACAACATGTTCTGGAGGGTGAGGAGA
Organism: Salmo salar; assembly: GCF_905237065.1. Lineage (NCBI taxonomy): Eukaryota > Metazoa > Chordata > Actinopteri > Salmoniformes > Salmonidae > Salmo > Salmo salar. The sequence continues at coordinate 20,590 of NW_025549614.1, read as the reverse complement.
GAGAGACACGTCAACAACATGTTCTGGAGGGTGAGGAGAGAGAGACACGTCAACAACATGTTCTGGAGGGTGAGGAGAGAGACACGTCAACAACATGTTCTGGAGGGGTGAGGAGAGAGAGACACGTCAACAACATGTTCTGGAGGGGTGAGGAGAGAGAGACACGTCAACAACATGTTCTGGAGGGGTGAGGAGAGAGAGACACGTCAACAACATGTTCTGGAGGGGTGAGGAGAGAGAGACACGTCAACAACATGTTCTGGAGGGGTGAGGAGAGAGAGACACGTCAACAACATGTTCTGGAGGGGTGAGGAGAGAGAGACACGTCAACAACATGTTCTGGAGGGGTGAGGAGAGAGAGCACGTCAACAACATGTTCTGGAGGGGTGAGGAGAGAGAGACACGTCAACAACATGTTCTGGAGGGGTGAGGAGAGAGAAGACACGTCAACAACATGTTCTGGAGGGTGAGGAGAGAGAGACACGTCAACAACATGTTCTGGAGGGGTGAGGAGAGAGAGACACGTCAACAACATGTTCTGGAGGGGTGAGGAGAGAGAGACACGTCAACAACATGTTCTGGAGGGGTGAGGAGAGAGAGACACGTCAACAACATGTTCTGGAGGGGTGAGGAGAGAGAGACACGTCAACAACATGTTCTGGAGGGGTGAGGAGAGAGAGACACGTCAACAACATGTTCTGGAGGGGTGAGGAGAGAGAGACACGTCAACAACATGTTCTGGAGGGGTGAGGAGAGAGAGACACGTCAACAACATGTTCTGGAGGGGTGAGGAGAGAGAGACACGTCAACAACATGTTCTGGAGGGGTGAGGAGAGAGAGACACGTCAACAACATGTTCTGGAGGGGTGAGGAGAGAGACACGTCAACAACATGTTCTGGAGGGGTGAGGAGAGAGAGACACGTCAACAACATGTTCTGGAGGGGTGAGGAGAGAGAGACACGTCAACAACATGTTCTGGAGGGGTGAGGAGAGAGACACGTCAACAACATGTTCTGGAGGGGTGAGGAGAGAGAGACACGTCAACAACATGTTCTGGAGGGGTGAGGAGAGAGAGACACGTCAACAACATGTTCTGGAGGGGTGAGGAGAGAGAGAGACACGTCAACAACATGTTCTGGAGGGGTGAGGAGAGAGAGAACACGTCAACAACATGTTCTGGAGGGGTGAGGAGAGAGAGACACGTCAACAACATGTTCTGGAGGGGTGAGGAGAGAGAGAACACGTCAACAACATGTTCTGGAGGGGTGAGGAGAGAGAGACACGTCAACAACATGTTCTGGAGGGGTGAGGAGAGAGAGACACGTCAACAACATGTTCTGGAGGGGTGAGGAGAGAGAGACACGTCAACAACATGTTCTGGAGGGGTGAGGAGAGAGAGACACGTCAACAACATGTTCTGGAGGGGTGAGGAGAGAGACACGTCAACAACATGTTCTGGAGGGGTGAGGAGAGAGAGACACGTCAACAACATGTTCTGGAGGGGTGAGGAGAGAGAGACACGTCAACAACATGTTCTGGAGGGGTGAGGAGAGAGAGACACGTCAACAACATGTTCTGGAGGGGTGAGGAGAGAGAGACACGTCAACAACATGTTCTGGAGGGGGTGAGGAGAGAGAGACACGTCAACAACATGTTCTGGAGGGGTGAGGAGAGAGAGACACGTCAACAACATGTTCTGGAGGGGTGAGGAGAGAGAGACACGTCAACAACATGTTCTGGAGGGGTGAGGAGAGAGAGACACGTCAACAACATGTTCTGGAGGGGTGAGGAGAGAGACACGTCAACAACATGTTCTGGAGGGGTGAGGAGAGAGAGACACGTCAACAACATGTTCTGGAGGGGTGAGGAGAGAGACACGTCAACAACATGTTCTGGAGGGGTGAGGAGAGAGAGACACGTCAACAACATGTTCTGGAGGGGTGAGGAGAGAGACACGTCAACAACATGTTCTGGAGGGGTGAGGAGAGAGAGACACGTCAACAACATGTTCTGGAGGGGTGAGGAGAGAGAGACACGTCAACAACATGTTCTGGAGGGGTGAGGAGAGAGAGACACGTCAACAACATGTTCTGGAGGGGTGAGGAGAGAGAAGACACGTCAACAACATGTTCTGGAGGGGTGAGGAGAGAGACACGTCAACAACATGTTCTGGAGGGGTGAGGAGAGAGAGACACGTCAACAACATGTTCTGGAGGGGTGAGGAGAGAGAGACACGTCAACAACATGTTCTGGAGGGGTGAGGAGAGAGAGACACGTCAACAACATGTTCTGGAGGGGTGAGGAGAGAGAGACACGTCAACAACATGTTCTGGAGGGGTGAGGAGAGAGAACACGTCAACAACATGTTCTGGAGGGGTGAGGAGAGAGAGACACGTCAACAACATGTTCTGGAGGGGTGAGGAGAGAGAGACACGTCAACAACATGTTCTGGAGGGGTGAGGAGAGAGAGACACGTCAACAACATGTTCTGGAGGGGTGAGGAGAGAGAGACACGTCAACAACATGTTCTGGAGGGGTGAGGAGAGAGAGACACGTCAACAACATGTTCTGGAGGGGTGAGGAGAGAGAGACACGTCAACAACATGTTCTGGAGGGGTGAGGAGAGAGAGACACGTCAACAACATGTTCTGGAGGGGTGAGGAGAGAGAGACACGTCAACAACATGTTCTGGAGGGGTGAGGAGAGAGAGACACGTCAACAACATGTTCTGGAGGGGTGAGGAGAGAGAGACACGTCAACAACATGTTCTGGAGGGGTGAGGAGAGAGAGACACGTCAACAACATGTTCTGGAGGGGTGAGGAGAGAGACACGTCAACAACATGTTCTGGAGGGGTGAGGAGAGAGAGACACGTCAACAACATGTTCTGGAGGGGTGAGGAGAGAGAGACACGTCAACAACATGTTCTGGAGGGGTGAGGAGAGAGAGACACGTCAACAACATGTTCTGGAGGGGTGAGGAGAGAGAGACACGTCAACAACATGTTCTGGAGGGGTGAGGAGAGAGACACGTCAACAACATGTTCTGGAGGGGTGAGGAGAGAGAGACACGTCAACAACATGTTCTGGAGGGGTGAGGAGAGAGAGACACGTCAACAACATGTTCTGGAGGGGTGAGGAGAGAGAGACACGTCAACAACATGTTCTGGAGGGGTGAGGAGAGAGAGACACGTCAACAACATGTTCTGGAGGGGTGAGGAGAGAGAGACACGTCAACAACATGTTCTGGAGGGGTGAGGAGAGAGAGACACGTCAACAACATGTTCTGGAGGGGTGAGGAGAGAGAGACACGTCAACAACATGTTCTGGAGGGGTGAGGAGAGAGAGACACGTCAACAACATGTTCTGGAGGGGTGAGGAGAGAGAGACACGTCAACAACATGTTCTGGAGGGGTGAGGAGAGAGAGACACGTCAACAACATGTTCTGGAGGGGTGAGGAGAGAGAGAGACACGTCAACAACATGTTCTGGAGGGGTGAGGAGAGAGAGACACGTCAACAACATGTTCTGGAGGGGTGAGGAGAGAGAGACACGTCAACAACATGTTCTGGAGGGGTGAGGAGAGAGACACGTCAACAACATGTTCTGGAGGGGTGAGGAGAGAGAGACACGTCAACAACATGTTCTGGAGGGGTGAGGAGAGAGAGACACGTCAACAACATGTTCTGGAGGGGTGAGGAGAGAGAGACACGTCAACAACATGTTCTGGAGGGGTGAGGAGAGAGAGACACGTCAACAACATGTTCTGGAGGGGTGAGGAGAGAGAGAGACACGTCAACAACATGTTCTGGAGGGGTGAGGAGAGAGAGACACGTCAACAACATGTTCTGGAGGGGTGAGGAGAGAGAGACACGTCAACAACATGTTCTGGAGGGGTGAGGAGAGAGACACGTCAACAACATGTTCTGGAGGGGTGAGGAGAGAGACACGTCAACAACATGTTCTGGAGGGGTGAGGAGAGAGAGACACGTCAACAACATGTTCTGGAGGGGTGAGGAGAGAGAGCACGTCAACAACATGTTCTGGAGGGGTGAGGAGAGAGAGACACGTCAACAACATGTTCTGGAGGGGTGAGGAGAGAGAGACACGTCAACAACATGTTCTGGAGGGGTGAGGAGAGAGAGACACGTCAACAACATGTTCTGGAGGGGTGAGGAGAGAGAGACACGTCAACAACATGTTCTGGAGGGGTGAGGAGAGAGAGACACGTCAACAACATGTTCTGGAGGGGTGAGGAGAGAGAGACACGTCAACAACATGTTCTGGAGGGGTGAGGAGAGAGAGACACGTCAACAACATGTTCTGGAGGGGTGAGGAGAGAGAGACACGTCAACAACATGTTCTGGAGGGGTGAGGAGAGAGAGACACGTCAACAACATGTTCTGGAGGGGTGAGGAGAGAGACACGTCAACAACATGTTCTGGAGGGGTGAGGAGAGAGAGACACGTCAACAACATGTTCTGGAGGGTGAGGAGAGAGAACACGTCAACAACATGTTCTGGAGGGGTGAGGAGAGAGAGACACGTCAACAACATGTTCTGGAGGGGTGAGGAGAGAGACACGTCAACAACATGTTCTGGAGGGGTGAGGAGAGAGAGACACGTCAACAACATGTTCTGGAGGGGTGAGGAGAGAGAGACACGTCAACAACATGTTCTGGAGGGGTGAGGAGAGAGACACGTCAACAACATGTTCTGGAGGGGTGAGGAGAGAGAGAGACACGTCAACAACATGTTCTGGAGGGGTGAGGAGAGAGAGACACGTCAACAACATGTTCTGGAGGGGTGAGGAGAGAGAGACACGTCAACAACATGTTCTGGAGGGGTGAGGAGAGAGAGACACGTCAACAACATGTTCTGGAGGGGTGAGGAGAGAGAGACACGTCAACAACATGTTCTGGAGGGGTGAGGAGAGAGAGACACGTCAACAACATGTTCTGGAGGGGTGAGGAGAGAGAGACACGTCAACAACATGTTCTGGAGGGGTGAGGAGAGAGAGACACGTCAACAACATGTTCTGGAGGGGTGAGGAGAGAGAGACACGTCAACAACATGTTCTGGAGGGGTGAGGAGAGAGAGAACACGTCAACAACATGTTCTGGAGGGGTGAGGAGAGAGAGACACGTCAACAACATGTTCTGGAGGGGTGAGGAGAGAGAGAACACGTCAACAACATGTTCTGGAGGGGTGAGGAGAGAGAGACACGTCAACAACATGTTCTGGAGGGTGAGGAGAGAGAGACACGTCAACAACATGTTCTGGAGGGGTGAGGAGAGAGAGACACGTCAACAACATGTTCTGGAGGGGTGAGGAGAGAGAGACACGTCAACAACATGTTCTGGAGGGGTGAGGAGAGAGAGACACGTCAACAACATGTTCTGGAGGGGTGAGGAGAGAGAGACACGTCAACAACATGTTCTGGAGGGGTGAGGAGAGAGACACGTCAACAACATGTTCTGGAGGGGTGAGGAGAGAGAGACACGTCAACAACATGTTCTGGAGGGGTGAGGAGAGAGAGACACGTCAACAACATGTTCTGGAGGGGTGAGGAGAGAGAGACACGTCAACAACATGTTCTGGAGGGGTGAGGAGAGAGAGACACGTCAACAACATGTTCTGGAGGGGTGAGGAGAGAGAGACACGTCAACAACATGTTCTGGAGGGGTGAGGAGAGAGAGACACGTCAACAACATGTTCTGGAGGGGTGAGGAGAGAGAGACACGTCAACAACATGTTCTGGAGGGGTGAGGAGAGAGACACGTCAACAACATGTTCTGGAGGGGTGAGGAGAGAGAGACACGTCAACAACATGTTCTGGAGGGGTGAGGAGAGAGAGACACGTCAACAACATGTTCTGGAGGGGTGAGGAGAGAGAGACACGTCAACAACATGTTCTGGAGGGGTGAGGAGAGAGAGACACGTCAACAACATGTTCTGGAGGGGTGAGGAGAGAGAGACACGTCAACAACATGTTCTGGAGGGGTGAGGAGAGAGACACGTCAACAACATGTTCTGGAGGGGTGAGGAGAGAGAGACACGTCAACAACATGTTCTGGAGGGGTGAGGAGAGAGAGACACGTCAACAACATGTTCTGGAGGGGTGAGGAGAGAGAGAGACACGTCAACAACATGTTCTGGAGGGTGAGGAGAGAGAGACACGTCAACAACATGTTCTGGAGGGGTGAGGAGAGAGAGACACGTCAACAACATGTTCTGGAGGGGTGAGGAGAGAGAGAGACACGTCAACAACATGTTCTGGAGGGGTGAGGAGAGAGAGACACGTCAACAACATGTTCTGGAGGGGTGAGGAGAGAGAGACACGTCAACAACATGTTCTGGAGGGGTGAGGAGAGAGAGACACGTCAACAACATGTTCTGGAGGGGTGAGGAGAGAGAGACACGTCAACAACATGTTCTGGAGGGGTGAGGAGAGAGAGACACGTCAACAACATGTTCTGGAGGGGTGAGGAGAGAGAGACACGTCAACAACATGTTCTGGAGGGGTGAGGAGAGAGAGACACGTCAACAACATGTTCTGGAGGGGTGAGGAGAGAGAGACACGTCAACAACATGTTCTGGAGGGGTGAGGAGAGAGAGACACGTCAACAACATGTTCTGGAGGGGTGAGGAGAGAGAGACACGTCAACAACATGTTCTGGAGGGGTGAGGAGAGAGAGACACGTCAACAACATGTTCTGGAGGGGTGAGGAGAGAGAGACACGTCAACAACATGTTCTGGAGGGGTGAGGAGAGAGAGACACGTCAACAACATGTTCTGGAGGGGTGAGGAGAGAGAGACACGTCAACAACATGTTCTGGAGGGGTGAGGAGAGAGAGACACGTCAACAACATGTTCTGGAGGGGTGAGGAGAGAGAGACAAGTCAACAACATGTTCTGGAGGGGTGAGGAGAGAGACACGTCAACAACATGTTCTGGAGGGGTGAGGAGAGAGAGACACGTCAACAACATGTTCTGGAGGGGTGAGGAGAGAGAGACACGTCAACAACATGTTCTGGAGGGGTGAGGAGAGAGAGACACGTCAACAACATGTTCTGGAGGGGTGAGGAGAGAGAGACACGTCAACAACATGTTCTGGAGGGGTGAGGAGAGAGAGACACGTCAACAACATGTTCTGGAGGGGTGAGGAGAGAGAGACACGTCAACAACATGTTCTGGAGGGGTGAGGAGAGAGAGACACGTCAACAACATGTTCTGGAGGGGTGAGGAGAGAGAGACACGTCAACAACATGTTCTGGAGGGGTGAGGAGAGAGAGAGACACGTCAACAACATGTTCTGGAGGGGTGAGGAGAGAGAGACACGTCAACAACATGTTCTGGAGGGGTGAGGAGAGAGAGACACGTCAACAACATGTTCTGGAGGGGTGAGGAGAGAGAGAGACACGTCAACAACATGTTCTGGAGGGGTGAGGAGAGAGAGAGACACGTCAACAACATGTTCTGGAGGGGTGAGGAGAGAGAGACACGTCAACAACATGTTCTGGAGGGGTGAGGAGAGAGAAGACACGTCAACAACATGTTCTGGAGGGGTGAGGAGAGAGAGACACGTCAACAACATGTTCTGGAGGGGTGAGGAGAGAGAGACACGTCAACAACATGTTCTGGAGGGGTGAGGAGAGAGAGACACGTCAACAACATGTTCTGGAGGGGTGAGGAGAGAGACACGTCAACAACATGTTCTGGAGGGGTGAGGAGAGAGAGACACGTCAACAACATGTTCTGGAGGGGTGAGGAGAGAGAGACACGTCAACAACATGTTCTGGAGGGGTGAGGAGAGAGAGACACGTCAACAACATGTTCTGGAGGGGTGAGGAGAGAGAGACACGTCAACAACATGTTCTGGAGGGGTGAGGAGAGAGACACGTCAACAACATGTTCTGGAGGGGTGAGGAGAGAGAGACACGTCAACAACATGTTCTGGAGGGGTGAGGAGAGAGAGACACGTCAACAACATGTTCTGGAGGGGTGAGGAGAGAGAGACACGTCAACAACATGTTCTGGAGGGGTGAGGAGAGAGAGACACGTCAACAACATGTTCTGGAGGGGTGAGGAGAGAGAGACACGTCAACAACATGTTCTGGAGGGGTGAGGAGAGAGAGACACGTCAACAACATGTTCTGGAGGGGTGAGGAGAGAGAGACACGTCAACAACATGTTCTGGAGGGGTGAGGAGAGAGAGAGACACGTCAACAACATGTTCTGGAGGGGTGAGGAGAGAGAGACACGTCAACAACATGTTCTGGAGGGGTGAGGAGAGAGAGACACGTCAACAACATGTTCTGGAGGGGTGAGGAGAGAGAGACACGTCAACAACATGTTCTGGAGGGGTGAGGAGAGAGAGACACGTCAACAACATGTTCTGGAGGGGTGAGGAGAGAGAGACACGTCAACAACATGTTCTGGAGGGGTGAGGAGAGAGAGACACGTCAACAACATGTTCTGGAGGGGTGAGGAGAGAGAGACACGTCAACAACATGTTCTGGAGGGGTGAGGAGAGAGAGACACGTCAACAACATGTTCTGGAGGGGTGAGGAGAGAGAGACACGTCAACAACATGTTCTGGAGGGGTGAGGAGAGAGACACGTCAACAACATGTTCTGGAGGGGTGAGGAGAGAGAGACACGTCAACAACATGTTCTGGAGGGGTGAGGAGAGAGAGACACGTCAACAACATGTTCTGGAGGGGTGAGGAGAGAGACACGTCAACAACATGTTCTGGAGGGGTGAGGAGAGAGAGACACGTCAACAACATGTTCTGGAGGGGTGAGGAGAGAGAGACACGTCAACAACATGTTCTGGAGGGGTGAGGAGAGAGAGACACGTCAACAACATGTTCTGGAGGGTGAGGAGAGAGAGAGACACGTCAACAACATGTTCTGGAGGGGTGAGGAGAGAGAGACACGTCAACAACATGTTCTGGAGGGGTGAGGAGAGAGAGACACGTCAACAACATGTTCTGGAGGGGTGAGGAGAGAGAGACACGTCAACAACATGTTCTGGAGGGGTGAGGAGAGAGAAGACACGTCAACAACATGTTCTGGAGGGGTGAGGAGAGAGAGACACGTCAACAACATGTTCTGGAGGGGTGAGGAGAGAGAGACACGTCAACAACATGTTCTGGAGGGGTGAGGAGAGAGAGCACGTCAACAACATGTTCTGGAGGGGTGAGGAGAGAGAGACACGTCAACAACATGTTCTGGAGGGGTGAGGAGAGAGAGACACGTCAACAACATGTTCTGGAGGGGTGAGGAGAGAGAGACACGTCAACAACATGTTCTGGAGGGGTGAGGAGAGAGAGACACGTCAACAACATGTTCTGGAGGGGTGAGGAGAGAGAGACACGTCAACAACATGTTCTGGAGGGGTGAGGAGAGAGAGACACGTCAACAACATGTTCTGGAGGGGTGAGGAGAGAGAGAACACGTCAACAACATGTTCTGGAGGGGTGAGGAGAGAGAGACACGTCAACAACATGTTCTGGAGGGGTGAGGAGAGAGAGACACGTCAACAACATGTTCTGGAGGGGTGAGGAGAGAGAAGACACGTCAACAACATGTTCTGGAGGGGTGAGGAGAGAGAGAGACACGTCAACAACATGTTCTGGAGGGGTGAGGAGAGAGAGACATCCAACAACATGTTCTGGAGGGGTGAGGAGAGAGAGCACGTCAACAACATGTTCTGGAGGGGTGAGGAGAGAGAGACACGTCAACAACATGTTCTGGAGGGGTGAGGAGAGAGAGACACGTCAACAACATGTTCTGGAGGGGTGAGGAGAGAGAGACACGTCAACAACATGTTCTGGAGGGGTGAGGAGAGAGAGACACGTCAACAACATGTTCTGGAGGGGTGAGGAGAGAGAGACACGTCAACAACATGTTCTGGAGGGGTGAGGAGAGAGAACACGTCAACAACATGTTCTGGAGGGGTGAGGAGAGAGAGACACGTCAACAACATGTTCTGGAGGGGTGAGGAGAGAGAGACACGTCAACAACATGTTCTGGAGGGGTGAGGAGAGAGAGACACGTCAACAACATGTTCTGGAGGGGTGAGGAGAGAGAGACACGTCAACAACATGTTCTGGAGGGGTGAGGAGAGAGAACACGTCAACAACATGTTCTGGAGGGGTGAGGAGAGAGAGACACGTCAACAACATGTTCTGGAGGGGTGAGGAGAGAGAGACACGTCAACAACATGTTCTGGAGGGGTGAGGAGAGAGAGACACGTCAACAACATGTTCTGGAGGGGTGAGGAGAGAGAGACACGTCAACAACATGTTCTGGAGGGGTGAGGAGAGAGAGACACGTCAACAACATGTTCTGGAGGGGTGAGGAGAGAGAGACACGTCAACAACATGTTCTGGAGGGGTGAGGAGAGAGAGACACGTCAACAACATGTTCTGGAGGGGTGAGGAGAGAGAGACACGTCAACAACATGTTCTGGAGGGGTGAGGAGAGAGAGAGACACGTCAACAACATGTTCTGGAGGGGTGAGGAGAGAGAGACACGTCAACAACATGTTCTGGAGGGGTGAGGAGAGAGAGACACGTCAACAACATGTTCTGGAGGGGTGAGGAGAGAGAGACACGTCAACAACATGTTCTGGAGGGGTGAGGAGAGAGAGACACGTCAACAACATGTTCTGGAGGGGTGAGGAGAGAGAAGACACGTCAACAACATGTTCTGGAGGGGTGAGGAGAGAGAGACACGTCAACAACATGTTCTGGAGGGGTGAGGAGAGAGAGACACGTCAACAACATGTTCTGGAGGGGTGAGGAGAGAGAGACACGTCAACAACATGTTCTGGAGGGGTGAGGAGAGAGAGACACGTCAACAACATGTTCTGGAGGGGTGAGAGAGAGAGACACGTCAACAACATGTTCTGGAGGGGTGAGGAGAGAGAGACACGTCAACAACATGTTCTGGAGGGGTGAGGAGAGAGAGACACGTCAACAACATGTTCTGGAGGGGTGAGGAGAGAGAGACACGTCAACAACATGTTCTGGAGGGGTGAGGAGAGAGAGACACGTCAACAACATGTTCTGGAGGGGTGAGGAGAGAGAGACACGTCAACAACATGTTCTGGAGGGGTGAGGAGAGAGAGACACGTCAACAACATGTTCTGGAGGGGTGAGGAGAGAGAGCACGTCAACAACATGTTCTGGAGGGGTGAGGAGAGAGAGACACGTCAACAACATGTTCTGGAGGGGTGAGGAGAGAGAGACACGTCAACAACATGTTCTGGAGGGGTGAGGAGAGAGAGACACGTCAACAACATGTTCTGGAGGGGTGAGGAGAGAGAAGACACGTCAACAACATGTTCTGGAGGGGTGAGGAGAGAGAGACACGTCAACAACATGTTCTGGAGGGGTGAGGAGAGAGAGACACGTCAACAACATGTTCTGGAGGGGTGAGGAGAGAGAGCACGTCAACAACATGTTCTGGAGGGGTGAGGAGAGAGAGACACGTCAACAACATGTTCTGGAGGGGTGAGGAGAGAGAGACACGTCAACAACATGTTCTGGAGGGGTGAGAGAGAGAGACACGTCAACAACATGTTCTGGAGGGGTGAGGAGAGAGAGAACACGTCAACAACATGTTCTGGAGGGGTGAGGAGAGAGAGACACGTCAACAACATGTTCTGGAGGGGTGAGGAGAGAGAGACAGTCGAACAACATGTTCTGGAGGGGTGAGGAGAGAGAGACACGTCAACAACATGTTCTGGAGGGGTGAGGAGAGAGAGACACGTCAACAACATGTTCTGGAGGGGTGAGGAGAGAGAGACACGTCAACAACATGTTCTGGAGGGGTGAGGAGAGAGAGACACGTCAACAACATGTTCTGGAGGGGTGAGGAGAGAGAGACACGTCAACAACATGTTCTGGAGGGGTGAGGAGAGAGAGACACGTCAACAACATGTTCTGGAGGGGTGAGGAGAGAGAGACACGTCAACAACATGTTCTGGAGGGGTGAGGAGAGAGAGACACGTCAACAACATGTTCTGGAGGGGTGAGGAGAGAGAGACACGTCAACAACATGTTCTGGAGGGGTGAGGAGAGAGAGACACGTCAACAACATGTTCTGGAGGGGTGAGGAGAGAGAGACACGTCAACAACATGTTCTGGAGGGGTGAGGAGAGAGAGACACGTCAACAACATGTTCTGGAGGGGTGAGGAGAGAGAGACACGTCAACAACATGTTCTGGAGGGGTGAGGAGAGAGAGACACGTCAACAACATGTTCTGGAGGGGTGAGGAGAGAGAGACACGTCAACAACATGTTCTGGAGGGGTGAGGAGAGAGAGACACGTCAACAACATGTTCTGGAGGGGTGAGGAGAGAGAACACGTCAACAACATGTTCTGGAGGGGTGAGGAGAGAGAGACACGTCAACAACATGTTCTGGAGGGGTGAGGAGAGAGAGACACGTCAACAACATGTTCTGGAGGGGTGAGGAGAGAGAGACACGTCAACAACATGTTCTGGAGGGGTGAGGAGAGAGAGACACGTCAACAACATGTTCTGGAGGGGTGAGGAGAGAGAGACACGTCAACAACATGTTCTGGAGGGGTGAGGAGAGAGAGACACGTCAACAACATGTTCTGGAGGGGTGAGGAGAGAGAGACACGTCAACAACATGTTCTGGAGGGGTGAGGAGAGAGAGACACGTCAACAACATGTTCTGGAGGGGTGAGGAGAGAGAGACACGTCAACAACATGTTCTGGAGGGGTGAGGAGAGAGAGACACGTCAACAACATGTTCTGGAGGGGTGAGGAGAGAGACACGTCAACAACATGTTCTGGAGGGGTGAGGAGAGAGAGACACGTCAACAACATGTTCTGGAGGGGTGAGGAGAGAGAGACACGTCAACAACATGTTCTGGAGGGGTGAGGAGAGAGAGACACGTCAACAACATGTTCTGGAGGGGTGAGGAGAGAGAGACACGTCAACAACATGTTCTGGAGGGGTGAGGAGAGAGAGACACGTCAACAACATGTTCTGGAGGGGTGAGGAGAGAGAGACACGTCAACAACATGTTCTGGAGGGGTGAGGAGAGAGAGACACGTCAACAACATGTTCTGGAGGGGTGAGGAGAGAGACACGCCAACAACATGTTCTGGAGGGGTGAGGAGAGAGACACGTCAACAACATGTTCTGGAGGGGTGAGGAGAGAGAGACACGTCAACAACATGTTCTGGAGGGGTGAGGAGAGAGAGACACGTCAACAACATGTTCTGGAGGGGTGAGGAGAGAGAGACACGTCAACAACATGTTCTGGAGGGGTGAGGAGAGAGAGACACGTCAACAACATGTTCTGGAGGGGTGAGGAGAGAGAGACACGTCAACAACATGTTCTGGAGGGGTGAGGAGAGAGAGACACGTCAACAACATGTTCTGGAGGGGTGAGGAGAGAGAGACACGTCAACAACATGTTCTGGAGGGGTGAGGAGAGAGAGACACGTCAACAACATGTTCTGGAGGGGTGAGGAGAGAGAGACACGTCAACAACATGTTCTGGAGGGGTGAGGAGAGAGAGACACGTCAACAACATGTTCTGGAGGGGTGAGGAGAGAGACACGTCAACAACATGTTCTGGAGGGGTGAGGAGAGAGAGACACGTCAACAACATGTTCTGGAGGGGTGAGGAGAGAGAGACACGTCAACAACATGTTCTGGAGGGGTGAGGAGAGAGAGACACGTCAACAACATGTTCTGGAGGGGTGAGGAGAGAGAGAGACACGTCAACAACATGTTCTGGAGGGGTGAGGAGAGAGAGACACGTCAACAACATGTTCTGGAGGGGTGAGGAGAGAGAGACACGTCAACAACATGTTCTGGAGGGGTGAGGAGAGAGAGACACGTCAACAACATGTTCTGGAGGGGTGAGGAGAGAGAGACACGTCAACAACATGTTCTGGAGGGGTGAGGAGAGAGAGACACGTCAACAACATGTTCTGGAGGGGTGAGGAGAGAGAGACACGTCAACAACATGTTCTGGAGGGGTGAGGAGAGAGAGACACGTCAACAACATGTTCTGGAGGGGTGAGGAGAGAGAGAGACACGTCAACAACATGTTCTGGAGGGGTGAGGAGAGAGAGACACGTCAACAACATGTTCTGGAGGGGTGAGGAGAGAGAGACACGTCAACAACATGTTCTGGAGGGGTGAGGAGAGAGAGACACGTCAACAACATGTTCTGGAGGGGTGAGGAGAGAGAGACACGTCAACAACATGTTCTGGAGGGGTGAGGAGAGAGAGACACGTCAACAACATGTTCTGGAGGGGTGAGAGAGAGAGACACGTCAACAACATGTTCTGGAGGGGTGAGGAGAGAGAGACACGTCAACAACATGTTCTGGAGGGGTGAGGAGAGAGAGACACGTCAACAACATGTTCTGGAGGGGTGAGGAGAGAGACACGTCAACAACATGTTCTGGAGGGGTGAGGAGAGAGAGACACGTCAACAACATGTTCTGGAGGGGTGAGGAGAGAGAGACACGTCAACAACATGTTCTGGAGGGGTGAGGAGAGAGAGACACGTCAACAACATGTTCTGGAGGGGTGAGGAGAGAGAGAGACACGTCAACAACATGTTCTGGAGGGGTGAGGAGAGAGAGACACGTCAACAACATGTGCTGGAGGGGTGAGGAGAGAGAGACACGTCAACAACATGTTCTGGAGGGGTGAGGAGAGAGAGACACGTCAACAACATGTTCTGGAGGGGTGAGGAGAGAGAGACACGTCAACAACATGTTCTGGAGGGGTGAGGAGAGAGAGACACGTCAACAACATGTTCTGGAGGGGTGAGGAGAGAGAGAACACGTCAACAACATGTTCTGGAGGGGTGAGGAGAGAGAGACACGTCAACAACATGTTCTGGAGGGGTGAGGAGAGAGAGACACGTCAACAACATGTTCTGGAGGGGTGAGGAGAGAGAGACACGTCAACAACATGTTCTGGAGGGGTGAGGAGAGAGAGACACGTCAACAACATGTTCTGGAGGGTGAGGAGAGAGAGACACGTCAACAACATGTTCTGGAGGGGTGAGGAGAGAGAGACACGTCAACAACATGTTCTGGAGGGGTGAGAGAGAGAGACACGTCAACAACATGTTCTGGAGGGGTGAGGAGAGAGACACGTCAACAACATGTTCTGGAGGGGTGAGGAGAGAGAGACACGTCAACAACATGTTCTGGAGGGGTGAGGAGAGAGAGACACGTCAACAACATGTTCTGGAGGGGTGAGGAGAGAGAAGACACGTCAACAACATGTTCTGGAGGGGTGAGGAGAGAGAGACACGTCAACAACATGTTCTGGAGGGGTGAGGAGAGAGAGACACGTCAACAACATGTTCTGGAGGGGTGAGGAGAGAGAGAACACGTCAACAACATGTTCTGGAGGGGTGAGGAGAGAGACACGTCAACAACATGTTCTGGAGGGGTGAGGAGAGAGAGACACGTCAACAACATGTTCTGGAGGGGTGAGGAGAGAGAGACGCCAACAACATGTTCTGGAGGGGTGAGGAGAGAGAGACACGTCAACAACATGTTCTGGAGGGGTGAGGAGAGAGAGACACGTCAACAACATGTTCTGGAGGGGTGAGGAGAGAGAGACACGTCAACAACATGTTCTGGAGGGGTGAGGAGAGAGAGACACGTCAACAACATGTTCTGGAGGGGTGAGGAGAGAGAGACACGTCAACAACATGTTCTGGAGGGGTGAGGAGAGAGAGACGACAACATTCAAACATGTTCTGGAGGGGTGAGGAGAGAGAGACACGCCAACAACATGTTCTGGAGGGGTGAGGAGAGAGAGACACGTCAACAACATGTTCTGGAGGGGTGAGGAGAGAGAGACACGTCAACAACATGTTCTGGAGGGGTGAGGAGAGAGACAACGTCAACAACATGTTCTGGAGGGGTGAGGAGAGAGAGACACGTCAACAACATGTTCTGGAGGGGTGAGGAGAGAGAGACACGTCAACAACATGTTCTGGAGGGGTGAGGAGAGAGACACGTCAACAACATGTTCTGGAGGGGTGAGGAGAGAGAGACACGTCAACAACATGTTCTGGAGGGGTGAGGAGAGAGAGACACGTCAACAACATGTTCTGGAGGGGTGAGGAGAGAGACACGTCAACAACATGTTCTGGAGGGGTGAGGAGAGAGAGACACGCCAACAACATGTTCTGAGGGGTGGAGAGAGAGACACGTCAACAACATGTTCTGGAGGGGTGAGGAGAGAGACACACGTCAACAACATGTTCTGGAGGGGTGAGGAGAGAGAGACACGTCAACAACATGTTCTGGAGGGGTGAGGAGAGAGAGACACGTCAACAACATGTTCTGGAGGGGTGAGGAGAGAGAGACACGTCAACAACATGTTCTGGAGGGGTGAGGAGAGAGAGACACGTCAACAACATGTTCTGGAGGGGTGAGGAGAGAGAGACACGTCAACAACATGTTCTGGAGGGGTGAGGAGAGAGACACGTCAACAACATGTTCTGGAGAGGTGAGGAGAGACAAGTCAACAACATGTTCTGGAGGGGTGAGGAGAGAGAGACACGTCAACAACATGTTCTGGAGGGTGAGGAGAGAGAGACACGTCAACAACATGTTCTGGAGGGGTGAGGAGAGAGACACGTCAACAACATGTTCTGGAGGGGTGAGGAGAGAGACACGTCAACAACATGTTCTGGAGGGGTGAGAGAGAGAGACACGTCAAAAACATGTTCTGGAGGGGTGAGGAGAGAGAGACACGTCAACAACATGTTCTGGAGGGGTGAGGAGAGAGACACGTCAACAACATGTTCTGGAGGGGTGAGGAGAGAGAGACACGTCAACAACATGTTCTGGAGGGGTGAGGAGAGAGACACGTCAACAACATGTTCTGGAGGGGTGAGAGAGAGAGACACGTCAACAACATGTTCTGGAGGGGTGAGGAGAGAGAGACACGTCAACAACATGTTCTGGAGGGGTGAGGAGAGAGAGACACGTCAACAACATGTTCTGGAGGGGTGAGGAGAGAGAGACGTCAACAACATGTTCTGGAGGGTGAGGAGAGACACGCCACAACATGTTCTGGAGGGGTGAGGAGAGAGAGACACGTCAACAACATGTTCTGGAGGGGTGAGGAGAGAGAGACACGTCAACAACATGTTCTGGAGGGGTGAGGAGAGAGAGACACGTCAACAACATGTTCTGGAGGGGTGAGGAGAGAGACACGTCAACAACATGTTCTGGAGGGTGAGGAGAGAGAGACACGTCAACAACATGTTCTGGAGGGGTGAGGAGAGAGAACACGTCAACAACATGTTCTGGAGGGGTGAGGAGAGAGAGACACGTCAACAACATGTTCTGGAGGGGTGAGGAGAGAGAGACACGTCAACAACATGTTCTGGAGGGGTGAGGAGAGAGAACACGTCAACAACATATTCTGGAGGGGTGAGGAGAGAGACACGTCAACAACATGTTCTGGAGGGGTGAGGAGAGAGAGAGACACGTCAACAACATGTTCTGAGGGGGTGAGGAGAGAGAGACACGTCACAACATGTTCTGGAGGGGTGAGGAGAGAGAGACACGTCAACAACATGTTCTGGAGGGGTGAGGAGAGAGACACGTCAACAACATGTTCTGGAGGGGTGAGGAGAGAGAGACACGTCAACAACATGTTCTGGAGGGGTGAGGAGAGAGAGGACACGTCAACAACATGTTCTGGAGAGGGTGAGGAGAGAGAGACAATCAACAACATGTTCTGGAGGGTGAGGAGAGACACGTCAACAACATGTTCTGGAGGGTGAGGAGAGAGAGACACGTCAACAACATGTTCTGGAGGGGTGAGGAGAGAGACAACGTCAACAACATGTTCTGGAGGGTGAGGAGAGAGACACGTCAACAACATGTTCTGGAGGGGTGAGGAGAGAGACACGTCAACAACATGTTCTGGAGGGGTGAGGAGAGAGAGACACGTCAACAACATGTTCTGGAGGGGTGAGAGAGAGACACGTCAACAACATGTTCTGGAGGGTGAGGAGAGAGACACGTCAACAACATGTTCTGGAGGGGTGAGGAGAGAGAGACGTCAACAACATGTTCTGGAGGGGTGAGGAGAGAGACACGTCAACAACATGTTCTGGAGGGGTGAGGAGAGAGAGAGACACGTCAACAACATGTTCTGGAGGGGGTGAGGAGAGAGAGAGAGACACGTCAACAACATGTTCTGGAGGGGTGAGGAGAGAGACACGTCAACATATTCTGGAGGTGAGGAGAGAGAGAAACGTCAACAACATGTTCTGGAGGGGTGAGGAGAGAGAGACGTCAACAACATGTTCTGGAGGGGTGAGAGAGAGAGAGACACGTCAACAACATGTTCTGGATGTTCTGTCTCGTGCGGATCTTAGTGCCGTTTGATACCACCGATCACCACATTCTTTTGGAGAGATTGGAAACCCAAATTGGTCTGACAGACAAGTTCTGGCCTGGTTTAGATCTTATCTGTCGGAAAGATATACAGTTTGATTTCTGTGAATGGTTTGTCCTCTGGACAAATCAATTGTAAATTTCGTGTTCCTCAAGGTTCCGTTTTAGGACCACTATTGTTTTCACTATATATTTTACCTTTGGGGATGTCATTCTAAAACATAATGTTAAATTTCACTGCTATGCAGACGACACACAGCTGTACATTTCAATGAAACATGGTGAAGCCCCAAAATTGCCCTCGCTAGAAGCCTGTGTTTCAGATATAAAGAAGTGGGATGGCTGCAAATCTTTCTACTTTAAACTCGACAAAAACAGAGATGCTTGTTCTAGGTCCGAGAAACAAAGAGATTTTCTGTTGAATTGACAATTAATCTGGACTTGGCTGTACAGTCGTCTCAAACAAATCTGTGAAGGACCTCAGCTACTCGGACCCGATCTCTTTGGAAGAACATATCAAGACTGTTTCAAGGACAGCTTTTTTCCCATCTACGCAACATTGCAAAAATTGGAAATTTTCTGGTCCAAAATGACGCAGAAAAAAATTAATCCATGCTTTTGTTACTTCTAGGCTGGACTACTGCAATGCTTCTACTTTTCCGAGCTACCCGGATAAAGTCACTAAATAAAACTTCAGTTAGTGCTAAATACGGCAGCAGAATCCTGACTAGAAACCAAAAAATTTGAAATTACAGTAGTTACCTCCCACACTGGCTCCCTGTTAAGCTGCGCGCGCCCGATTTCAAGGCTTACTCTAACCCACAAAGCATTACATGGGCTTGCTCCTACCTATCTTTCCGGATTTGTCCCGCTGATACGTACCCACACGCAACGCCACGTCACAAGACGCAGGCCTCTAATTGTCCTTAGAATTCTAAGCAAACGGCTTGATAGGGCTTTCTCCCTATAGAGCTTCTACTTTTATGGAATGGTCTGCCTACTAATGTGAGACGAGACTCAGTCTCAACTTTAAGTCTTTACTGAAGACTTATCTCTGCAGTGGTCCGAAGTAGACAAGCATAGTCTGGCCCAGAGTGTGAAGTGAACGGAAAGGCTGGAGCAACGAACCGCCCTTTGCTGTCTCTGCCTGGCCGGGCTCCCTTTTCCACCGGGACCCCTGCCCCCCAACCCCTTTACAGAGCCCGAGCCACTGGCTACTGGTGTTCTTCCATGCCGCCCATGGGAGGTGCGTCACCTGAGTGGGTTGAGCCACCGACGCGCGTCTTTGTTGGGTTGGCGCGCCCCTTGAAGTTACTAGGCGGAGATGCTGTCGGGGCCATACTCCGGCCTTGTCTTGGTGACGTGTAAGTTGGTGGCTGGAGACATCCTCTAGTGGTGTGGGGCTGTGCTTTGGGCAAAGTGGGTGGGGTTATATCCTGCCTGTTTGGCCCTGTCCGGGGTATCACCGGATGGGGCCACAGTGCCTTCTTGGGTCCTTCCCGTCTCAGCCTCCAGTATTTATGCTGCAGTAGTTTATGTGTCGGGGGCTAGGGTCAGTCCGATACATCTGGAGCATTTCTTGTCTTATCCGTGTCCTGTGTGTATTTAAATATGCTCTCTCTAATTTCTCTTTCTCTTTTCTGTCTTTCTCGGAGGACCTGAGCCCCAGACCATGCCTCAGGACTACCTGGTATGAATCCTTGCTGTCCCCAGTCCACTGGCCAACAGCAAGTTGCTGGCTCCAGTTTCTTGAACTGTTCTGCCTGCGGCTGGCGGAACTCCTGACTCCTGTCTACCGGACGTGCTTGTTGCACCCTCGACAACCACTATGATTATTTTTTATTTATTTGACCATGCTGGGTCATTTATGAACATTTTAACTATTTTAACATTTTGACATGTTCTGTTTTAATATCCACCCTGCACAGCCACAGAGTGAGGACTGGCCCCCCTCATAGCCTGGGTTCCTCTCAAGCTTTCTTCCTTAGGTTTTTGGCCCCTTCTAGGAGTTTTTTCCTAGGGAGTTTTTCCTAGCCAATCGTGCTTTTCTCACATGCTTTGCTTGCTGCCTGGGGCTTAGGGCTGGGTTTTGGCACAGCACTTTGAGAACATCAGCTGACACGAAGGGCCATATAAAA